>NW_008360322.1:2201076-2202647 GCF_000622305.1 Nannospalax galili
TTCAACGAAGGTATAACTGTGGAAATGCACAGCTATATCAAGACTGTGAACAGAAATAAAAATGACAGGATCCAATACACATCTTTCATTAATAACTTTAAATAATCAATGGACTGAACTCAGTCAAAAGATATAGACTAGTTGAATGGATTAAGAAACAAAACCCATCTTTTTGTTGTCTGTGAGAAACTCATCTCACTTTCAAGAACAGGCACTACCTTAAACTGAAAGGATAGAAAAATATATATATACCAAGCAAATGGTACTAAGAAAAAAGGAGGCATTGCAATTTTAATATCTGACAAAATAGACTTTAAAACTAATCAGAAGAGATAAAGAGGGCCACTTCATTCTGATCAAAGGACCAATAAATCAAGAAGATACTACAATCATGAAAATATATTCACCAAACTCTGGTGTACCCAACTTCATAACAACAATACTACAGGACTTTTAGATCCAGATTAATCCCAGCTCATTAATAGTAGTGGACTTCAATACGCCACTGTCTCCATTAGATAGGTCAAGAGGGCAGAGAGTTAACAGAGGGACATCTGAATTAAACAATACCATATATCAAATGGGCCTACCAGACATCTACCGAATATTCCACCCAAGCACCAAAGGACATACTTTCTATTCAGCACCCCATGGAACCTTCTCCAAAATCGACCATATATTGAGGCACAAAACAAACCTCAACAAATACAAAGAGATTGAAAATAATTCCATGCATTCTATCAGAACACAATGCAATAAAGCTTACAATCAACACCGGAAGAAGGCCTAGTCACCACGTGAACACATGGAGATTAAACAACACACTCCTAAATGATGAATGGGCCAAAAGAGAAATTAAGAAAGAAATAAAAGTATTCCTGGAACTGAATGAGAAGGACAATACAACAGAACAAAACCTCTGGGACACGCTGAATTTTATAGCTCTAAGTGCCTACATTAAAAAATCAGAAAGAACGTAAATGAATGACTTAATGTTGCAACTCAAGACAGTTGAAAAGCAACAACAAATGAAACCTAAGCCCAGCAGACAAGAAGAAATAACAAAAAACAGGGCAGAAATTAAGGAAATTGAACAACACCGAATCCAAGATCTGGTCCTTTGAAAAGATAAACAAGATTGACCGACTGCTAGTCCAGTTATTGAAAAGAAAGAAAGAGAACCTCCAAATCAACGAAATCAGAGATGAAAGGGGAAACATCACTACAGACACCAGAAAGATACAGAACATTATAAGGGAATACTTTAAAAACCTGTATGCTAGTAAATATGAAAATCTAAAAGAAATGGATGGATATCTAAAGGTATGGGAACCACCAAAACTAAACCAAGAAGAGATTAACAGCTTAAACAGACCCATACCACAAAAAGAAATTGAAACAGTAATACAAAACCTCCTGACTAAAAGAAGCCCAGGACCAGATGGATTACAGCAGAATTCTATCAGACATTTAAAGAAGATTTACATCCAATACTCCTTAATTTATTAAAAAAAAATAGGAACAGAGGGAGAACTTCCAAATTCCTTCTATGAAGCCAGCATCACTCTAAT
>NW_008360322.1:2203059-2203832 GCF_000622305.1 Nannospalax galili
ATTCTAAATGGAGAAAAACTGGAAGCATTCCCATTGAAATCGGGAACCAGACAAGGCTGTCCAGTATCTCCACTTCTCTTTATCATAGTGCTTGAAACTCTTGCAAGAGCAATAAGAGAAGAGCAGGAAATTAAAGGAGTAATAATTGGAAAAGAAGCGATCAGATTATCCTTTTTTGCAGATGATATTATATCTAAGAGATGCCAAAAATTCCACCAGAAAACTAGAAATTATTAACATGTTCAGTAAAGTAGCAGGTTACAAAATTAACCTACAGAAGTCCGTAGCCTTTCTATATACCAATTAAGAGGCGATCAGAGAAAGAGTACATGGAAACACTCCCCTTCACAATAGCTGCAAAAAAAAAAAAAAAAAATCTCGGAATACGGGCTGGAGAGATGGCTCAGTGGTTCAGAACACTGGTTGTTCTTACAGAAGACCTAGGTTCGAGTCCCAGCACCCACATGGCAGCTACCAACTGTCGGTAACTCCAGTTCCAGGGGATCCAATGGTCTCTTCTGTCCTCCACAGGCATTGCATGGCATGGGTGCACTTACTTACATGAAGGCAATACACTCATACACATAAAATAAAAATAATAAATAAAAAAAAATCTCGGGATAAACCTGACCAAAGACATTAAAGACCTCTACAATGAAATTTTTAAATCTTTAAAGTAAGAGACTGAGGAAGAAATCAGAAGATGGAAGCACCTCCCATGCTCATGAACTGGAAGAATTAATACTGCGAAAATGACCATCCTACCAAAGTCC
>NW_008360322.1:2204068-2206664 GCF_000622305.1 Nannospalax galili
TGAAGACCCAAATATGAGTACATGCAATTTCAACCATCTGATATTTGAAAGGGGCCAAGAACATTCACTGGAGGAAAGACAGCATGTTCAGCAAATGGTGCTGGCAAAACTGAATCTCCACCTGTAGGAGAATGAAACTAAACTCCTAATTTACACCTTGCACAAAAGTCAATTCCAAATGCATCAAAGACCTCAATGTAAAGCCTGAAACTCTGAAACTGTTAGAAGAAAACATTGGCAAAAACCTACAAGATACAGGTGTAGGAAAGGATTTTCTAAACCAGACATCAATTGCTAGGAAACAAGGGCAAGAATTAACAAATGGGACCTCATTAAACTAAAAAGCTTCTGTACATCAAAGGAGACAACCAAGGAAACAAATAGAAAACCCACAAAATGGGAGAAAATCTTCAGCAGCAACACATCTGACAGAGGTTTCACATCCAGAATATATAACGAACTTAAAAATAAAGAATCAAGAAAGGAAGTAACCCAATTAAAAGATGGGCTAAGGGGCTGAACAGAGAGTTCTCAAAAGAAGAAATAAAGATGGCTAAGAAGCATCTTAAAGCATGTTCAATATCACTAATAATTAGGGTAATGCAAATTAAAACTATTTTAAGATTTCATCTTACCCCAGTCAGACTGGCTAAGTAAGATCAAGAGAACAAATGATACCAAATATTAGAGAGGATGGGGGGAAAGGGGAACGCTCATCCACTGCTGGTGGGGCTGCAAACTTGTTCAACCCCTATGGAAAGCAGTGTGGAGAACTCAAAAAACTACAAATGAACCTACCATTTGACCCAGGCATACCACTCCTTGGCATATAACCAAAGAACTCCTCCTATTGCAGAGACACTTGTACATCCATGTTTGTTGCTGCTCTTTTCACAATAGCTAAGAGATGGAAGCAACCTAGGTGTCCCTCAATTGATGAGTGGAAAATGAAAATGTTGTTCATTTATATGATGGAGTTTTACTCAGCAGTAAAGAAAGATGAAATCATGAAATTTGCAGGTAAGTGGATGGAATTAGAAACTGTTATACTAAGTGAAGTAACACAGACTCAGAAGAAAATGGTATATGTTCTCCATGTATCCTAGCACCAAATCCTTATAAGTGAATATGTATCCAGACATAACTGCGGGAATGAGGATAATGAAGAGGAGCCAGGGAAGTAAAGGAAAAGAAAGAATCTGAAAGAGAAGAAAGGTAGAAACAAGGGTGTTAAAAAGGGAAATATGGACAATAATGGGGTTATTTTAAGGGGAGGGGGAAGGGAAGGTTATACAAGGAACCTAGGGGATAAAGGTAAAGAAGGAGCTCAAGAGATGTGGGACCATAGGTGAAGGGTATTATTAAGGGAGAAATGGAAAAAATGGGGGCACCTTAAATGGGGAAACCATGGTATTAGGGTTAGGCAATGTGAGATATAGACAATGCCTAGCTAGTTTTAGAAAACCAGAGGGAATCATATTAGGCCAACAACCTACTGACAAATTATAACCAGATCAAAGAATGTAATATAAGCCTAGGCAAGGTTTATCTGAGAGTGTTTGGTCTTTGCCCAAGATCTATCTACATGGCATATGGTAATTAAAAGTACCAGACTGGTGGAACTAACCTTCTTGGATGTTTAACAGCCATACTTTGAGGCCTATACTAATTTGGTCAAGGGTACATAAAGGATGGTTTTTGCTCCTTGCCCTCCTAGGTCAACTAAGTTCCAGAGGACTATGAGCATCTCTCAAAATATCCTGTAACTCTGGTGAGGCACCTGTCCTCTTGAGCAAGGAGTCTGTGGAGACCCCACCAGATGAACCTGAACCAGTGTCCAGTCTACAAGGAGGAGGGTCAACACAGAGGAAACATTTCCTCCATGCTTCCAAGTGAAGCCAGCTGTGGTCTAGCAGGACCTTTGACTTATCTTCACATAGGCGGAACTGGTAAAAGAAAGGAGCCAGGGGCTCCTCCCAAGCCCATGTCACCCCTGAGGAACAGATCCTCAAATGACCTTAAGAGTAAAAATAAATTGGTTTATCTGGGCCAACTGTAGGGTCTTAAACACCCAAAAGGAAAGTATAATCAAAGTTTAATGGGGTCAATATAATTTTTAAGAGTCCATGTGTATAGCTAAAGGCTATATAACAAGAAACGATGCCAGACAAGTGATACCTTCCTTTGAGTTACTGGCCAAGGTGGCACAAGAGACTCCCAGACAGTAACCCAGCATAGAACTGGGAAAATGAACAGCAGACCCCAATCTTATCTAAAGGAATACTGACAAGTGATTGCTGCTAGATGAGGAACAGCTGATCTTCCTAAAACAAGGATCTCTAGATAGGCTGACTAGATTCAGCAGACGGACAAGCACTGGAGAATGGCTGGGGGTGTTGACAACATAAAGGACAGTAACAGGGATGACAGAGTATGTGGGTTCCAGTATGTGGGATGGGGGAGGCTATGGAAGGGTGCCATTTGGGATATATAGATGAATAAGACTGTGTGGGATGTTCTGTATGATATACACACAGAAAAAATCAACAAATTAAAAAAAGACATATTTGAGGAGGAAGCATAAAAATTTACTTCA
>NW_008360322.1:2207555-2209628 GCF_000622305.1 Nannospalax galili
CAACAGCAAACATAAACTTTTATAGCCACTTTTGCAAGAGATGTATCTTTGCTCTGGAAACTGTTATTGAGTATGTTAAAGCTGTAATGAAATGCTTCTTCTAAAAAATTTTTAAAAAGTTTTCAAAAAAGATAAAACATATTTAAAATCTACTAGGCAAGGTGACAGGGAAGGGGCTGAAGGTGAGTCATACAGAATATGCTGTGGTTTTGTGAGATAAGAATATTTACTGATGTTATTTCAAGTATCTAGCACCCGTCCACATGGCTACGCTGCCGAACATCGCTCTATGATGGGCAGTGCAGAGCGTCCTTTGTCCTTTTCAAAAAAGATAAAACATATTTAAAATCTACTAGGCAAGGTGACAGGGAAGGGGCTGAAGGTGAGTCATACAGAATATGCTGTGGTTTTGTGAGATAAGAATATTTACTGATGTTATTTCAAGTATCTAGCACCCGTCCACATGGCTACGCTGCCGAACATCGCTCTATGATGGGCAGTGCAGAGCGTCCTTTGTCCTCTGACAATTCAGAAAACCAGGATACTCTCCAGGCTCCATCCCTTCTGTAAATTATTTTTACATCTCAAAAGCTAGAGAATTTAAGGACTAATTACTCCAAACCAACATATAAATTAAAAGTTCACAGGTTCATCTGAGAAATTACCACTGGAGGGAAAACATTTCCACTTGTTAAAAGCCTTCCTTCTTTTCTGTACTATCTAATGTGCAATTTGTTCATCCTGAAAAATTATGGTGAAGTTAAACACAAACAGCACTTTCCAAGTTAATTACAGAGAAAGCTTCTTTCCCTACAATTTACATCTTAGATCCAGCTCTAGGCTGCTTTGTTTCCTTTCAGCTGGAGGAAACAAGTTTCTAGCTTAAGAGTGCCATGCATGTGGGATCTGATTTAGCTGAGATCAAGGCAATCACAAGTTCATTCATGCAAGAGAATGACAACTCAGGTCCCATGAAGAATTTTCTAAAATGACCCAAATCAGACACGTTCTACTGTAACACAATCTTGCCTGTGATGATATAATGCAGCTTCCTCCAGCTCAAACTCTGGTCTCCTACCCTTTCCTCTACTGGAAGTAAAAAGAGTTCTGTAGGGACTGGAGAGATGGCTCAGCGGTTAAGAACACTGGTTGTT
Source organism: Nannospalax galili (assembly GCF_000622305.1). NCBI lineage: Eukaryota > Metazoa > Chordata > Mammalia > Rodentia > Spalacidae > Nannospalax > Nannospalax galili. Next base: position 2,208,710 of record NW_008360322.1, read on the forward strand.
CTTGCAGAAGACCCGGGCTCATATCCCAGCATCCCATGGCAGCTAACAACTGTTCGTAACTCCAGTTCCGGGGGATCTGCTGGCCTCTTCTGTCCTCCTGCAGGCACTGCATGTCATGGATGCACTTACCTACATGCAGGCAATACACTCATACACATAAAATAAAAAGAATAAATAAAATATTAAAAAAGAATTCTTTTTAGTCCTTTTTGTTACCTAAATCTGTTCCACCATTGAAAGCATGATTAAACCACATTTAAAAATCAATCTAAATATAGTTCGATACTCATTCAAAATAATGTTTAAAACAAGAAGGACAGATTAAAGCTTGAGATTTTATGTTTAGAAAATATTATAAATTCTCTATATATCTTAAATAGGGAATTGAGAGCCACTGATAAGTCCCTACAGCAGGCCCGAGCAGAAGGCTTGCATGCAGAAAATCTCAGGGAGGTTTGCTTGTATCTGTAAGAACTTTTGAAGGTCTGAGAAAGGCCATCATTAGGTCTACCTTAACGGTTCCACACTAAGCCCAAGCCAGACAAAAACCCAGCATGGACGGGGGGAGGTGGACATGAAGCCCCAGCCCCAGCTGAGGATCAATGACAATAGCTGTTGGGAGAGGGAGAGTCAATTTCCTTTAAGGCTGTGATGCTTGGTTAGTTGATCAAACTCCAAGTGCACACACCTAAGAGCATTTGGGAAACACAAATTAGACTCAATAGGCTTAAAAAAAAAAAAAAGAATACTATAGGACATTTAGTTGTGTGTGGCGGGGGGGTGGTAATTGGGTAGGAGTGGACAAGGGGGAGGAGGGTCTGAATATAATCAAAATGAATTCTATGAAATTCTCAAAAAAAAATCAGTAAGACGAGTTTGTATTCATGCTCAGATGCCGAGGAGCTCAGAAGGTGGGCGA
>NW_008360322.1:2210798-2214748 GCF_000622305.1 Nannospalax galili
TTTTAAAGTTTCCACATCTTGAGCTCTGTCTCCTTAGTGCAGAGGGAAAAGAACTAACCCATATTAACAATGCATGATGCAGCTCGTGAAGGGTTAGGGACTTTATAGCTATTGTTTGTGTTCACTAGTCTTCAATTCAGCCCTGCAAAGTCAGTATTATTATTTCCAGAAATGCAAAGCAACTGTTTCCAAACCAAATAATACTAGCAACTATTTCCAAACCAAATAATACTAGCATTAGAAAATTTAACTCAGATATATCTGCCTCTTAAAAAACGAAGTTCTTTCACACAGTAATAAAATAAGTAATAAAACCTAAATGTCACTCACTGAATAGCTGATAAATAACTACACATTCAGTGAAATCAAATACTGCCCCAAAGCGTGAATATGAAGATCCTGAACAACACAGTAAATGCTTGTAATAAAGTGTTAAGAGAAAAAGGCAGAACAGAAAATTGTATATACACTGATTATAACTCCAGCATGTTAACCTAATTATTATTTATTCAGCACATACTTTGTACTCATCACTTTATACAACCCCCATAATAAATGTGCAGAGACTATTATCTCCCTTTTGCTAGTAAGAAGACTAAGGATTATGCAGTTTGGGTAAAATCAGCTATACAGCAACTAAGCTGAGAATCCCAAATTGACCTGAGCTCGGACCTAGACCAAATGGTAGAAAATAAAAGCAGTTCAAGAAGCTACACAGTGGGCTGGGCATGGTGGCACATGCCTTTAATCCCTGCACTTGGGAGGCAAAAGCAGGCAGATCTCTATGAGTTCCACGCCAGCCTGGTCTACATAATGTGTTCCAGGCCAGCTAGGACTACATAGTGAGACCCTCTCTCAAAAACCAAAACCCAAACAAGCTGTGCGGTGAGTCTGCTGTGACCATTATAGGGCAGGAAGTACTCTTTGTACTCTGAGGAAGGATGAATTCCTGCCTCTGCCATTTTCTAGATGTGTGACTTTATTGTGGAATCTCTCCCAGTCTCTGTGACTTTGCCTGTAAAACCTGGGACCATTTCCTGTTCAGGATAATGTCTAGGGAAGGGTGAGTAGTGTCTCCTATAGTAGGCTCCATACATTCAGCTGTGGCCCCATTCCTTTAATCCACAAACACCACATGCAGGCTACAGATTTTTAGAGTTGCAAATGAATTCTGCATTCACCAGATTAAATTATCTCATCTTCCAGATAAAGAATCTGAGGCTGGGGACCACAGATCAAGGGGACGGGCAGCTCCTGGCTGAGCAAGGAGTAGAGCTTACTTTTCAAACCTAGTTCTAGTCCAGTGCTCTTTCCTTCTCCTCAAGAGGCCTGATTTGGAAGACAGGAACAGAGAAAAAGCAAAGGATGGTAAGTTAATATAACCATCTTAACACAACCCCAGGAAGACTTCGAGTTCACCAAAAAGATACATCCTTCATATGTACTGAACATTGATCCCCTGTAATGTGTGTTAAATGTTCAAACACTTTAAATATGAGCTATCAGTTGGTTTCTCACAGTCAATGTCCTTTGGTCTCACCCAGGGGATGGGGGTGGGAGGGGTAATGGTGCAAAAAATAAACAAACAACCTATAGTCTTGCCCCATGTCTACATTTTTCTCAGTTTTATCTCCAGTGCAAACACAATGTTATTTTTGTTTTCAAAAGGCAAATGAAGGGGGCTAGAGAAATGGCTCAGTGGTTAAGAGTGTTTGATGCTTTTGTAGAGGACCTGGGTTAGGTTCCCAAAAACCGCATTGGGCTGCTCACAGTTGCCAGTAACTCTATCTCCAGGGGATCCGCCTGCTTCATCTGGCTTCTGCATATACCCGCATACATGTGGTACATTTATGAACACTCAGGTACACAGAAAGACACATAAAAAATATTTCCTTTTAAGAAACAGGGAGGGATAGGAGATTCTGCATCAAACACTAGATTCTTCTCTCTAAAGATTAAAAATGAACTGCATTGGGACTGGAGTGATGGCACAGTAGTTAAGATCACTTGCTGTTCTTTTAGATGACTTGAATTCAGTTCCTGGTACTGATGGGGGGAGAGGGGCTATCTCACAACCACCTATAATCTTAGCTCCAGCTGATCTGATGTCCCTTCTGACATCCATACCCACCCATCTGTAAGTCCACACACATACATGTACACAGAGACATGCACACACATACACATAACTAAAATTTTTTTAATGTACCACATCGTATTAACACCCCAAATGTTGGAGAAACCTGTTTAATTCTTCTTAGTGTGGCATCTTCACATTTTTACCTGACAATGAAATTCTCCTCACTGCCCCACTGAGTGTGAAATAAGTGCTCTACAGTACATGCTAGGGACTGGGGCTGTCAGATGTGGCCTTTAGGGCAGCAGTATTTGTACAGGCTGAGAACTGGTTAGAAAGGGGGAGTTTCTAGGCTCAAACCCAGACCAACTGAGTTAGAAACTCCTGAGTGTATCACTAAGTCCTCCAGGGTGCCGAGGAAGCTAAAGATTGCTGGACACGACAGCTGGCAAAGCATGAAGGCAGCTTTTATCACTAATATTGGTTGTTTGGGGGCTCCTCGTAGGGGAATCACTTCCAAATCACTCCTAGGGACTGAGGGGAACAGAGAGTAGGAGGCAGATAAATATGGACCAGGCTTGAAGACAGCCACACTCCTTATCCCATCTCACCTCCTCTGTTTTTTATAAACATATTAGACCACAGAGTAAGACTTTATTTGAATAAAACTTTTCATAGCTTAAACAAAACTTTGAAGCTCACGGTTTTAAGTGCAGACTGTGGGTCAATTTCAGGGCCCACTTATGATACAGGCCAGCTTATGAATCCCAGGTTCCTTCCAAGGTTTTAGGCTAGATAAGCTCAGGGAACCCCAGAGCCACACAGGCTGAGTTTCCACTGCATTATCCTCCTCTACCCTGAGAGTTACTAAAAATCACTATAAAACTGCTTAAAATGCACCTCAGCACTGGACTATGGATACATAGAACAGATATTTCAAGGGGGCTGGAGAGATGGCTCAGCAGTTAAGAGTATACAGCTCTTGCTAAAGGCCCCAAGTTTGATTCCCAACAACTATATCAGGTGGCTCACAACCACCTACAGCTTCTGGCTTCCCTGGGCACTGGTGCTCATGTGCACATACCCATATGCAGACATGCACACATACACATAATTTAAATAATAAAACAAAAGACATTTCTAGATATGTTTTTTCATCTTTATTTTTTAAAAAACATTTTATTTATTTTTTTATTTTATGTGTATGAGTGTATTGCCTGTATGTACGTGAGTGCACCTGTTGTTCAATGCCGTGGAGGTCAGATGAGGGCTTTGGATTCCCCTGGAACTGGAGTTAAGGACGGTTCATAGCTGCCATATGGGCGCTGGGAATCGAACCCGGGTCCTCTGCAAGAGCAGTCAGTGCTCTTAACTGCTGAGCCATCCCTCCAGCCCCTCATCTTTATTTTTTAATCTTATCACAAAAGCTAAGCTCTCAGGGATGAATAAAATGTAACACCTGGATTCTGTTAGCACAATTAAATATTTGAGTGTTACATGTAAATCATTAGGAAAATTCTTATCGATGGAGATTTAGTAATTTGAAAGAAAATGAAATTCCCGTGTTACTCCTTCTTACCCCATTACAACATTCACGACATTTATATATCAGATCGTGAGGACAGAGCTATTCAATAAATCTTTATTGCTTCCCTGAGATTTAGACTAGAGGCTCATTACAAGGCAGGTACTTAATAAATGTCAATCCGATAAATGACTATTAACATACCTAACAATTCTATATGGTGCAATGAACTTAAAATGAAATTTTCTTTCTATTGTATTATTTATATTTTGGGATAAAAAATAAAACCTATATTCACTATAAAATTGTTTTAACATGGGAAATAATAAAAGTAAAGAAAAATATTTA
>NW_008360322.1:2215367-2227140 GCF_000622305.1 Nannospalax galili
TATCTTATTTTTATTTTACGTGTATGTGTATGTGTGTATTGCCTGCATGTATGTGAGTGCACCTGTGTCATGCAATGCTGCGGAGGACAGAAGAGGGTGTCAGATCCCCTGGAACTGGAGTTACTGATGGTTGTTAGCTGCCATGTGGGTGCTGGGATTTGAACCCAGGTCTTTTGCAAGAACAGCAGTGTTCTTAACGGCTGAGCCATCTTTCTAGCCCCAAGTTTTTTTTCTTTTTTTCTTGAGACAGGGTCTCCCTAGCCCCAGATGGCTTGAAACTCACTGTGTAGATCAGACTGGCCTCAATCTCACAGAGATTTGCCTGCTTCTGCCTACCCAGTGCTGGTATTAAAGACATGTGCCACCATTCCTGGCTCTAAAATTATATTTCTAGTTAAACATGTATGCATTCTTACAGTAATTGTTCTGTGTAGATATCTGTGTAGTGATAGATACAGATACACAGATAAAAATTTTGGCGCACATCTTGCATATGTAATGACATTTATTTCTAACAATACATTTCTGTTTCTATTTCTGCCTATCATTCCCCTAAATGAGACAATATTGAAGAGTCTGTTTTATAGACTGTGCATTCCATGTTGTAAAACATTGTAAACATTTTGCCATGATAATAAATATGGTTGTATATTCTATTTTAAAACACCCACAGCTGCAACAATTTATAACACAAATTTAAAAATCTATTTGATTGATTGTATCTATCATTTTTCTCTTATGAAAATGTGCTGATAAACATCATTAAGCACTTGTCTGATTACTTCTGTTAGGTTAAACTCCTAGGGATGAAAATGATGCTTCAAAAGAACTATGCTTCAGACCTTCTACCTGTTGAATAGCCCTATATGAAGGCTGAGTCAGTTTTATTTCTCCCAATTATATATGATATGAGCTTTCCTTTCGTCTCATATCTATATAAACACTAGGTATCTCCTATTTAAAAGTATTTTACAAAAGATAGGAAACAGCATTGTTTTATAGATGAAGTTGACAAAGATTGAAAGTTTAATTTCATTTGGTGTGTATACGTGCTAAGTATAAACTATCTATGGAAAATGTTTGGAATTACTTACAAATTAAAAATGCACATAACTCTGACTTTGAAATTCTACTTTTAAGGAATTACCCTGCTGATATGTTCTTATATGTGAAAAAAAGTGACCTATGTCCAAGGATTTTACTGAAGCATTGTTTTGTAAAGGCAAATGAGGGGGGTGGTTTATTTACTTGCCACAAGGGGGTAGCAAAATGAATTGTGGTACATCTGCACAATGAAATACTATGCAAATGTTACAAAGAATCACATCCTAACTTTTCTTTAAAAAATTAGAAGAATAAGTAAAAATGTTAAGGAGACGAAGAACAAGGAAGATAAATGCATGCTAACATGGATGTTTCCATGAATAACCACTATGTGAATGCATCAAGGTATAGAAGAGTCCGTATTTCATTATGTGTGCATGTCTGTACATGCATGTACTGTAGAGTCATGAATACACAAACAACCACTTATGTAAGAAATTGGCAATGGTGGTTGCCTTTGGAGAGCAAGCTGGAGAACAAAACAGAGTGGGAGGAGAGAGAAACAAAATTTTCATTTAAAATAATTTTTTATTATGTACATATATTACCTATTTGATAATCAATATATAAAATACATCACACTGTAGTTTATATTTTTGACAACTAGAAGTGTGAAGATTTTCTTGCTTTTGAGGAAACATGCCATATTTCATAAAGCAGAAATTAGTTACTCTTCTTGTTGTTATGATCAAACACCTGATTAAAAGGTATTTAAGGAAGGAACAGTTGAAGCTGGAGAGATGGCTCAGGGGTTAAGAGCACTGGCTGCTCTTGCAGAGGACCTGGGTTTGGTTCCTAGCACCCACATGACAGCTAAAGACCAACCGTAACTCCAGTTCCAGGGGATCTGACACCCTCTCTGACCTCTGAGGACATTGCACACATGGGTATGCTTACATACATGCAGGCAAAACACTCATATACATAAAATAAGAATAAAAAAATAAAAAAGAGAAAGAAATGAAGAGATGGTTTATTTTGGTTTATAGTGTGAGAAGATAGAGCCCACCACAGCAAGGAAGGCATGTGGCAGAAGTGTGAGGTGGCTGGACGCATTGTGTTTGCAGTCAGGACGCAGAGATAATAGAGAGAAGATGGGACCAGGTCATGAAACCTCAAGGTGCACCCTCACTAACCACTCCCTCCAGTGATGCCCCACTCCCTAACAGTTCCACAACCTTCCAAAACAGTGTCACTAACTGGAGGCCAAATGTTCAAACACATTAGCCTATGGGGGACATTTCACATTCAAACCACGGCACTATGCTTCAAGTGGCCATGTTTTTGGTTTGGGAAATGCAGTTATAGCTTTTCACCATTTTACCACTATTAGCTAAGAGAGGTCTTTGACTTCTCTTTGAAAAGCCACAGTCATGATGGATCTGGGAGAAAAAGAATTTTCCTCTTAGGGTTCTAAAAGCTAATAATTATTAATGTATTTTTTAAATGTTCATGATACATTTTATAATAGACATTAAAATATCACACCAAAGTGAAAATAAAAACCAGTATCCATACTACCACTTCATAAAGGATATCGGACACAAATACAGAATTCAGAAAGCAACTTCCTATTGTTATTGTGATAATTTTCCCTCTTGTGTCATTCTAAACTTCATGTTGGTTTTGTTTATAGTCTCCTTTTTTCCATTCTATTGATAAAGGCTCCAGATGTAATATCAGTCTTCCACATACAGATGGACAAACTAGAACCAGATTGCACAGGCATAAGTTGACCTTTTTCATGGCATGAGAAGCCTGTCTAGCGGCATCCTCTCTTCTGCTCTGCCAACCCCTGACCAGGCGCAATATCCTCATCAAGTTAAGCCCTGGTTTGGGAAAATGAAAAGGATTACCAATGCCCATCTCCAAAGTACATTGTGAGTATTCAATTTAAAAAAATATAAATTTTCTAGTACTTTGCCCAGAACCTAGAAAAGACCTAAGAAGCAGCAATGCCATCATCGTCTTCACCATCAAGAAGCTGGGCAGAAGGGAGCTGGGGAGATGGCTTCATCAGCAGAGACTTGCTATGAATACATGAACACCTGAGTTTAATTCCTAGGACACATATAAAAAGTGGGGCATGCTGGCATGCACTTGTAATGCAGAAACAGGGGGACTTCTGAGACCCACTGGCCAGTCACCTAGCCTAAGTGGTAATTCCCAGGCCAAATGAAAAACCCTATCTTGAAAAAGAAGGTGAACAGCACCTGAGGAATGACACCTGCGGGTGAGCTCTGACTTCTATGACCTATGGCTATGTACACATACACACATGCACATGTGTACACACACACACACACACACACACACACACACACACAATGAGCTTAAGAGCACAGCTATGTATCAAGGTTGAAACAGAATCGACACAGAAACCACACATGGATTCACAAACCATAATTATGGGTTGTGGGTCTTTGAACATTTCCTGACAACTTGCAGATAAACACAAGCCAAAATCCTCAAGTTTGCATGCTGTATCACGCAGCATTCATGAAAGAACTTGGGTGTGTTGCTGCCTCCTTACCTTGTCTATCATGAAGCACTGCAATTAGCACCACCAACCAGAGAAGGATGCAGTGGGAAAAGCAAACAGTTAAGGACATATAGGTAACAACAGAAATGAGATCACTGGAAAGTTAAACAGAACTGGCACATTACCTAGCAATATTGCTTCTAGAAATGTATCCAAGATGCATCCAATATATCAGCTACTATGGATGGGGCAACTTTGGGGAGGTTTATGGAGATGCTCTGAAATTAGGTTAGGGTAATGGCTGCACAACACAATAAATGCATTAAAGTGCACTGGATTACAGACTTTAAAGTTGTGAATTGTATATTTATCAACTGAAAAATAAAGGAAATGAACTAATTGATTATGCCAAGTTAACCCAAATTTAATAATTTAGAAGAATGACATTATGCTGCCCATGGAAGAAAAATGTAAACACAACATCACCAAAACCAAGTTTGAAACAAACTATTAACATTTAAAAGGAAAAGGGAAAGATGACGGTGCCACTCATAAAAGTTTCAGTTACACGAGGAAAATCCAAACTCAGAAGAAACATTAGCTCAGAAAGTTTGGCTCAGGAGAAACATTATGACCTTATCTGCTGAACAACTTTACAAAGCCTCTCAGTTTCCTTCAAGAGATAACACAATGCAGGAATCATTTCTGTGAAGAAAGTGTTACTTGTAAACCTTTCAGCAATTCTCTCAAAAATGTACACTACAGGACTCCACAAACTGGAGTTTGGAGCAAAAACTAAGAATCAATATGACAGTACACTCAGAGCTATGTCTTGTACTACACAAGGCCTGTGAACTAGAAGAGGAATTATTCTATTTTATGATTATTATTTTTAAAAATATTTTATTCATTATTTTTATTTTATGTGTATGGGTGTTTTGCCTGCATGTATATAAGTGCACCCATGTGCATGCCACCCTGCAGTGGTCAGAAGAGGCTGTCGGATCACCTAGAACTGGAGTTACAGAGGGTTGTTAGCCACTATATGGGTGCTGAGAACTGAACCCAGGTCCTCTGCAAGAGCAGCCAGTGCTCTTAACTGCTGAGCCATCGCTCCAGCTCCAGAAATGATTCTCTTTTAAAAGACAAACCAGACCTTTTATGTCAGTTTCCTATATCAGACATGCCATTGGCCCCACTGACTCGGTTCTCTGGCAATGAATATTAGTCTCAGAGAACTGACTGTTCTCCCCCACTCCCTCTTGCCTTCCTTTCCAGGTATTTATCGGTCAATTAATTCTTTTTGCTCTTTGGAACCTATTGATTCTGAATAGTAAAGTTAAATTTAACATATTAAAATATTTTAAAATAGTTAATAACTTTGTATCAGTACTTTGAGCTTCATAAAGATTAACAACTAGTAGAAATTGTGCAAAAGAATTTTAAATATGATTTTGAAACCTGGAATAATTATTTCAACAAGCTTCCCAAGAGCAATTCCCTAGAGCAATTGCTTAGAAAAAGTACAGCTTTCTACTGTAATTTAATGGCAGTATTAATTGGTCAGAAAATAGCATATTGTATAAATCAACCATCAAATATATTGTCATTATTTTAACTGTAATAGGACAGACACAGAAAAACAAATGTTACATTTTCTCTCATATGCAAAAGTTAAAGAAAAAAAATAACAGAAAGTAGAAGAGGGATTTCATTAGAATGGGAGAGGGAAAGCAGGAATGGCAGGAGAAGGGAGGCTAGATAGACTCAAAGCATGACACGCTTATATGGGAATTCCATAGGGAAACCTGTTATACAACTAAAATGAATTTGTAATTATTTAAGAGTGTTTGTTCTGCTGTATGATTCTATTGAAACATCAGTAACTTCGCATCCCCATATGCTGACCACAGAAACTTCTGCTTTTCCATTCATACAATTCTTTAGCATGTCTGTGTGAGTCTTATGGTGCAGGAAGGACCCAGATCTTCTCCACAACTCCTGTTGGTCTTCACTCACACTCTTCATTATTTCGGTCTTATACACACCTGAGTGGCTAATGCATATCCTTGGGTCTTGCAATGACTCCTCCATTGTCTCTGTTAATTAATTTCTGGTTTTATTCAGTTCTCGACTTCTGAATGTCTAGAGGCTGTTGGTTTCTTGGACTCTCCAGGTGATTAGGTGCCAGTTTCATAGGCAACTATCATTACTAACGCTAGAAGCATTAGAATAAAATGAGATCCTCAGTTCACATCACACACATGCTTTTTTTTTTTTTTTGGCCAATTTCTTAGCTTTCAGTGTTCAAAGACCAGAGAAGACAGAATGTAAATTAGTGAATCTGTAATGGCAGCAACAAAATTACAGTGAAATTTCAGGACGTGGCATGCTAGAGAAAGTACTCTCTGAGAGAAAAAGTCCTGATTTGGAGAATTGCTGGTTTCCACACAAAACAAATAATTCTGCTAAGGTTGATCTTTATTTCTTTTGTTTTTTCACTGTGTCTCCCTAGTCCCAGCCCATCTGGAAGTCACTATGTAGACCGGGCTGGCCTCGATCTCTCAGAGATCCACCTGCCTCTGCCTCCCAAGGGCTGGGATTCAAGATGTGTACCACCACACACAGTGTTGATCTTTATTTTTTAAAAAGACTTTTTGTGAACAACATATTTTTCATATGAAATATTTTGATTATTTATATCCCCTACCCTGAACTCCCTGCCCAATTTCAGGTACTCATATAAAAAAAAATATTTAAAGCTGATAAAATCAAATTTGTGTCCCCAAAATGCCATTGGAACCTAGTTAACTTACCCAGAGTCATGTCCTTAAAAAAGACTTTGAAAAATTATTATTATGTGTGGGTGTGGGTGCATAAGTGCCACTGCAAATCAGAGGAAAACTCTGGGAAGCTGGTTCATTCTCTTCACCTTGTTGAGGCAGGATCTCTCTTGATGTATCTGCTGTACTGTGTGCTCTAGGTTAGCTTCTGGGTGATTCACCTATCTCCACCTGGGATAATAGTTTTGAACTACTGTATCTGCCTTTTTTATCTCATTTAAACATTTTATTTTGTGTGCATGTATATGGGCAGAAGTGTGCCATGGCACATGCGCAGGGGGTCAGAAGACAACTTGGGGAATTAGTTCTCACTTTCTACCATGTGGGTCCTGGGAATCAAACTCAGGTTGTCAAGCTAGGTGACAGGTGCCTTTACCTGCTAAGCCAGCTCATTGGCATGCATTGACTTTTTTTACATGGGCTTCCCATTGTATACAACTTTTTACATGGGTTCTGAAGATCAAATAGATTTTCCAAGCTTGCACAGCTAGTGATTGTACCTCCTGAGGCACCTTGCTGGCAACACCGTTGATCTTAAACCATCATTGTCATGTCACTGAATGTGATGTTTAGCAAAAAGACTGGGAGGAGATGCGCAGTAGTGTACCACAATATACTCTTTCATTTTTCTTTTCCAATTAATTTTTTTGTTTAACATACAAAGAAAGGTTTTCATTGTGACATTTTCACACATATATGATCATACTTCATTCTTATTTACTCCACACTACCCCCGCTCCCCGCTTGCTCTCTCACTGTTCCCCTTCTTCCTCCCAATTTTCCCCTTCTGTTTTCATAACATATATATTTTATTTCCTCTATTGTTCCCTCCTCCCATTAGGCTTTTTCCTCTCCCATCATAGTCTCTATTCTACTTTCATGTTCTACACACACACACACACACACACACACACACACACACACAGAGAGAGAGAGAGAGAAAGAGAGAGAGAGAGAATTCTAGATTTTGCATATGACAGAAAGCATGACGTGTGTCTTTCTGAGTTTAGCTTATTTTATTTAACATGACGATCTCCAGTTCCAACCATTTTCCTGAAAACATCATACTTTTATTTTTCTTCATACATGATAACATTTTATTTGTATATGTACCACATTTTCTTTACTCAATCATCTGTTGATGGACACCTAGGCTAGTTCCACACCTTGGCTATTGTGAATAGTACATCAGTAAACAGGGATGTGCAAGTATGTCTGTGCTACACTGACCTAGAATTCTTTGGGTATATTCCTGAGGGAGGCAGAGACGGATCATATGGTAGTTCTCTTTCAAGATTTTGGGAACCTCCACACTGAACCTCCATACAGGGGCTACACCAATTTACATTCCCAACAGCTGTTGGGAAGGAAGGGTTTTTCTTTCTCCATATCCTCACCAGCATTTGTTGACATCAGTACTCTTGATGATAGCCATTCTGACTGAGGTGAGACAGAATCTCAAGACAGTTTTAATTTGCATTTCCCTTATGGCTAAGGATGGTGAATATTTTTCCAATTTCTTGGTCATTTGTATTTTTCCTTCTGAGAACTTTTCTTTTGATTTATGAGCTGTGCTTATACATGTGAAGGCTAGAGGTTGACCTACAGTATTTTTCTCTAATGTTATTTTTCTTTCTTTCTTTCTTTCTTTCTTTCTTTCTTTCTTTCTTTCTTTCTTTTTTTTTGAAGCACTGAACGTGGAGCTCACTAACTGGCTAGACTAGCTGGCTGGACAAGCCACCGGGACCCTCCTGTCTGCCTCCTACTGCTGGCATTACAGGCATGTGCTACTGCACCTGACTTTAAAAGAAAATACTATTTATAGACTCAATACAATGCCTATCAAGAGCCCCATGACATTTTTCACAGAATTGGAAGAAACCATCCTAAGATTAATATGGAAGCACAAAAGACCTTGGATAGCCAAAGCAACCCTGAGCACTAAGAACAATGTTGGGGGGATTACTATACTAGATTTTAAGCTGTATTACAGAGGTACAGTCATAAAAACAACATGGTACTGGCACAAAAATAGACCCATAGATCAATGGAACAAAATTGAAGACCCAAAAATGAGTACATTCAATTTCAGCCACCTGATATTTGACAAAGGGACCAAGAACATTCACTGGAGGAAAGACAGCATGTTCAGCAAATGGTGCTGGCAAAACTGGATCTCCACCTGTAGAAGAATGAAACTAAACCCCTGTCTTTCACCTTGCACAAAAGTCAACTGCAAATGGATCAAAGATCTCAATATAAAGCCTGAAACTCAGAAACTGTTAGAAGAAAACATTGGGAAAAACCTACAAGATATAGGTGTAGGAAAGGATTTTCTAAACCAGCCATAAATTGCTCAGGAAACAAGGTCAAGAATCAACAAATGGGACCTCATTAAACTAAAAAGCTTCTGTACATCAAAAGAAGCAACCAAGGAAGTGAAGAGAAAACCCGCAGAATGGGAGAAAATCATCACCAGTGACATGTGACAGAGGTTTAATATCCAGAATATATAACGAACTCAAAAAATAAAGAATCAAGAAAGGAAGTAATCCAATTAAAAGATTGGCTAAGGAACTGAACAGAGAATTTTCAAAAGAAGAAATAAAGATAGCTAAGAAGCATCTTAAAAGGTGTTCAACATCACTAGTAATTAGGGAAATGCAAATTAAAATGACTTTAAGATTTCATCTTACCCCAGTCAGAATGGCTAAGATCAAGAGGACAAATGATACCAAATGTTGGAGAGGATGTGGGGAAAGGGGAACACTCATCCACTGCTGGATGGACTTCAAACTTGTTCAACCCCTATGGAAAGCAGTACGGAGGACTCTTAAAAAACTAAAAATGAACCTACCATTTGACCCAGTTATACCACGCCTTGGCATATACTCAAAGAACTCACCCTAGTGCAGACACACTTGTATATCCATGTTTGTTGCTGCTCTTTTCACAATTGCTAAGAGATGGAAGCAACCTAAATGTCCCTCAACTGATGAGCGGATAATGAAAATGTGGTTCATTTATAGGATGGAGTTTTACTCAGCAGTAAAGAAAGATGAAATCATGAAATTTGCAGGTAAATGGATGGAACCAGAAACTGTTATACTAAGTGAAGTAACACAGACTCAGTAAACAAAAAACAAAAACCAAAAAACAACGTATGTTCTCCCTCATATGTGGATCCTAGCACCAAATCTTATAAGTGAGTATGTATCCAGACATAACTATAGGAACCAGGATAATGAAAAAGAACAAGGGAGGAAAATGAAAAGAAAGAATCTGAAAGAGAAGCACAGTAGAAAACAGGTGTTAAAAGGGGAGATATGGATAAAAATGGGGTTATTTTAAGGGGGTGGGAGGGAAGGTTATACAGGGAACCTAGGGGATAAAGGGAAAGGAGCTCAAGAGAGGTGGGACCATAGGAGAAGGGTATGATTAAGGGAGAAATGTGAAAAACAGGGGCACCTTAAATGGGGAAACCATGGTGGAAGGGTTAGATAATGTGAGAGATAAAACAATGCTATCTAGTTTTAGAAAACCAAAGGGAACCATATTAGGCCAACAACCGACTGACAAATTATACAAACAACCAGATCAAAGAATGTAATATATGTCTAGCAAGGTCTATCCGAGAGCATTTGGTTTTTCACTCAAGCTTTATCTACATAGCACATTATATTAATTTGGACAGACGGACACAAAGGACAGTTTTTGCTCCTTTCCCTCTAGATCAACTAAGTTCCAGGGGACTATGAGCATCTCTCAAAATATCCTGTAACTGTGGTGAGTCACCTGTCCTCTTGATCAAGGAGGCCGTGGAGACCCTGTCAGATCTGGGCCCACTATAGGATCTTAAACACCCAAAAGGAGAGTATAACCAAAGATTAATGGGGTCAATATAATTTTTAAGAGTCCATGTGTATAGCTAAAGGCTACATAACAAGAAACAATTCCAGACAGAAGATACATTCCTTTGAGGTATTGGCCACGGTGGTCCAAAAGATTCCCAAACAGTAACCCAGCATAGAACTGGGAAAATGAACAGCAGACCCCAATCTTATCTAAAGGAATATTGACAACTGATTGCTGCTAGATGAGGAAGAGCTGATCTTCCTAAAACAAGGATCGCTAGATAGGCTGACTAGATTCAGCAGACAGACAAGCATCAGGGAATGGCTGGGGGTACCGACAACACAGTGGACAGTAACAGGGATGACAGAGTATATGGGCTGGGGGGTGGGGCACTATGGGAGGGTGCCATTTGGGAAGTGGGTATATTAGATAAGATTGTATGGGATGTTCTGTATGATATAAACATAAAAAAATCAACAAATTGAAAAAAAAAGATATTTGAGGAGGAAGCATAAAAATGTACTTCATGTTATATAGTGGAGGTGATAAACATTACCAGTGAAATCTACTGATGACTTTATATCCATACTCAGGTGCTAAGGATCCGAGTTAAACAGACTGTGATTAGTAATAATCAGATACATAGAGATTAAAGACACATGTGCAAACATCTAACTGTTAGTAGCATTAAAAATGTAGGAAAGAGACGACCCACAGGCCTCTCTCTGGGGTAAGTTGATTGGGCCCTCTGCACCTTTAATCCCTCAGCCTCATTCACCCTCCCATCTCCTCCGCCCTTCTTTCCTCCTAGCCTGGGACCTGTCCCATTACTTGTCTTGGTGCTCCAGACACGGGAGGAACAACCACTGCTTCCTGATCCTTTGCATCCCGACCAACCCAATTCCTTCTCAGGTCACCAGGAGTCCTCTCAGCCTGGCCCAACCCTCACCTTCCTCTACTTCCCTGGGCTGCACAACCCTCCAGGCTCTTTCCTGGACGCCGGGGCTGACCTTTCCGCTTACTGATCCTTTGCATCCAGACCAACCCAGTTCCTCTGTGCAGGTCCCCAGAGGCCTTGGGGCCTCTCCCAGCCCCCATGTCCCTTTGCATCTCTGGGTGGCATGGCCACCAGCTGCCCTAGACCAGCATATTTCCTGGGCCCTGCTCACAGGCCAGTCCAACCCCCAAATTCCTGAGGCTAAAATCTTTCTTGGAGGGATCCAGACCTTAGGAGAAAGCCTGAGAGCATCTGATCCTCATCTGACTTGGCCTCTGTCGGAACTCCTGAAGACAAAAGCAATCTGGCCACTCCAATATAAAATCAAAAGACAGAACCAGAAGCTTAGAGGAACCAGCTTTTCATGCCCAAAAAGTAAACCACAAAGACAAGATAACATATCCCCACCAAATACTAATAGTCCTCTAGAGGAGGAGAATGCCCTAGAGACAATGCAGGACATAGAACTCAAAAGAACAATTATAAACATGA
>NW_008360322.1:2227288-2227952 GCF_000622305.1 Nannospalax galili
TAAACCAATTAAGAATGACAGGAGAAAGCCTCACCAATAGGATGAATGAAATGGAAAACAGAATAGCAAGACTGGAAGATAAAGTGCAGGAATTAGACCACTCAAGCAAAGATTATGAAAATTTTAAGAAATCACAAGAATGGAATATGCAGGAATTGTGTGACACCATAAAAAGACAAAACTTATGGAACATGGGCATACAGGAAGGAGAAGAATCCCAAGATAATGGCATGGACCAGATCTTCAACAGAATCGTGGAAGAAATTTCCCAAAATTAAAGAAAGACATGCCCATACAAATACAAGAAGCATATAGAATGCCAGAAAAGGACCAGAAAAGAAACTTTCCATGGCACATCATAGTAAAAACCTTAAACACACAAAACAAAGACACAATACTGAAAGCTGCAAAAGAGAAACAACAAGTCACATATAAAGGAAAACCCATTAGGATTACAGCTGATGTTTCAGTGCAAACTATGAAAGCCAGAACAAAGTATTCCCAGTTTTAAATGACCACAGATGCCAACCCAGATTACTATAACTAGCCAAAATGTCTATTATAGTCAAAGGGGAAAGAAAACTCTTTCATGACATAAATAGGCTGAAGGAATTCATGTCCACAAAACCAGCCCTTCAGAGAGTTCTGGAAGCAATAATTAGAG
>NW_008360322.1:2228052-2228606 GCF_000622305.1 Nannospalax galili
GATTCAATATTTACCTTTCATTAATAACTTTATATATTAACGGACTGAACTCCCCAATCAAAAGACACAAACTAGGTGAATGGGTTAAGAAACCAAAACCCATCTTTTGTTGTCTACAAGAAACCCATCTCACTTTCAAGGGCAGACACTACCTTAAGGTGAAAGGATGGAAAAAAAAATATACCAAGCGAATGGTACTAAGAAAAAAGCAGGTGTTGCAATTCAAATATCTGACAAAATAGAATTTAAACTAAACTAATCAGAAGAGATAATGAGGGCCACTTCATTCTGATCAAAGGAACAATAAAACAAGAAGATACTACAATCATGAACATATATTCACCAAATTCTGGTGTACCCAACTTCATCAAAACAATAATACAGGACTTTTAGACCCAGATTAATCCCAACTCATTAATAGTAGGGGACTTCAATACCCCATTCCAATAGACATGTCAACTAGACAAAGATAAACAAAGAAGCATCTGAATTAAATAACATCATACATTAAATGGACCTAACAAGCATCTAATGACTATTCCACCCAAGCACCA
>NW_008360322.1:2228618-2243596 GCF_000622305.1 Nannospalax galili
TACACATTATACACAGAAGCATGGGGAAGTTTCTCTAAAATAGACCACATACTGGGGCACAAAACAAACCTTAACAAATACAAAAAGATTGAAATAATTCCATGCATTCTATCAGACCACAATGCAATAAAGCTCAGAATCAACACTGGACAAAGCTCTAGTCACTACACAAACTCATGGCAATTAAATGACACTTTCCTAAATGATGAATGGGTCCAAGGAGAAATTAACAAAGAAATAAAATTATTCCTGGAACTAAATGAAAAGGACAATACAACACAACAAAACCTCTGGGACACACTGAAAGTTGTCCTTAAAGGGAAGTTGATAGCTCTAAGTGCCTACATCAAAAAATCAGAAAGAACACAAATAAATGAATTAATACTGCAACTCAAGACTTGAAAAGCAATAACAAATGAAACACAAATCCAGCAGACAAGAAGAAATAACAAAAATCAGGGCAGAAATTAATGAAATTGAAACAAAGAAAACAATACGAAGACTCAACGAATCCAAGAGCTGGTTCTTTGAAAAGATAAACAAGATTGACAGACTGCTAACCCAGTTAATCAAAAGAGCACCTCCAAATCAACAAAAGCTGAGATGAAAGGGGAAACATCACAACAGACACCAGAAAGATACAGAACATTATAAAGGAACACCTTAAAAGCCTATATGTTACTAAGTTTGAAAACCTAAAAGAAATGGACAGATACCTAAAGGCATGGGAACCACCAAAACTAAAACAAGAAGAGATTAACAGCTTAAACAGACCCATAACACAAAAAAGAAATTGAAACAGTAATACAAAACGTCCTGACTAAAAAATCACCAGGACCAGACAGATTTACAGCAGAATTCTATGAGATATTTCACCATCACCAAATAGGCTTTATCCCAGAGATGCAGGGATGGTTCAATATATGTAAGTCATTAAATGTCATAAATCATATAAATGTGCTCAAAGACAAGAACCACATGGTCATCTCAATAGATGCAGAGAAGGCCTTTGACAAAATTCAACATGCATTTATGTTCAAAGTCCTAGAGGGAATTGGGACTGGAGGAAACATACCTCAACATAATTAAAGCAAACCCATGGCCAACATTATTCTAAACAGTGAAAAACTGGAAGCATTCCCATTGAAATCAGGAACCAGACAAGGCTGTCCACTATCTCCACTTCTCTTTAACATAGTACTTGAAACTCTTGCAAGAGCAGTAAGACAAGAGCAGGAAATTAAAGGAGTAATAATTGGAAAAGAAGAGCTCAAATTATCCCTTTTTGCACATGATATTATATATAAGAGACTCCAACAATCACACCAGAAAACCCCTAGAAATTATTAACACATTCAGTAAAGTGGCAGCTTAAAAAATTAACCTACAAAGTGTGTAGCCTTTCTATATACCAATACCAAGCAATCAGAGAAAGAGCACATGGAAACACTCCCCTTCACAATAGCTTCAAAAAAAAATCTTGGAATAAACTTGACCAAAGATATTACCTTCCTCTACAATGAAAATTTTAAATCTTTAAAGAAAGAGATTGAGGAAGAAATCAGAAGATGGAGGACCTCCCATGCTCATGGACTGGAAAAATTAGTATTGTGAAAATGACGATCCTACCAAAATCCATTTAGAGATTCAATGCAAAGCCAATCAAAATTCCCATGACATTTTTCACAGAATGGAAAAACTATCCTAAGATTCATATGGAAACACAAAAGACCTCGGAGAGCCAAAGCCACCCTGAGCACTAAGAGCAATACTAGGGGGATTACTATACCAGATTTTAAGATGTATTACAGAGCTATAGTCATAAGAACAACATGGTACTGGCACAAAAATAGACCCATAGATCAATGGAACAAAATTGAACACCCAAATATGAGTAAATGCAATTTCAGCCACCTGATATTTGACAAAGGGGCCAAGAATGTTCATTGGAGTAAATACAGCATGTTCAATAAATTGTGCTGGCAAAACTGGATCTCCAACTGTAGATGAATGAAACTAAACCCATATCTTTCACCCTGCACAAAAGTCAATTCCAAATGGATCAAAGACCTCAATGTAAAGCCTGAAACTCTGAAACTGTTAGAAGAAAACATTGGCAATACTCTACAAGATATAGGTATAAGAAAGGATTTTCTAAACCAGACATCAATTGCTCAGGAAACAAGGTCAAGAATTAACAAATGGGACCTCATTAAATTAAAAAGCTATATATCAAAGGAGGCAACCAGGGAAGCGAACATAAAACTCACAGAATGGGAGAAAATCCTCATCAGTGACACATCTGGCAGAGTTTAATATCCAGAATATATAACAAACTCAAAAAACAGAGAATCAAGACAAGGAGTAACCCAATTAAAAGATGGACTAAGGAGCTGAACAGAGAGTTCTCAAAAGAAGAAGTAATGATGGCTATGAAGCATCTTAAAAGATGTTCAACATCACTAATAATTAGGGAAATGCATATTAAAACAAATTAAGATTTCATCTTACCCCACTCAGACTGGTTAAGATCAAGAGAACAAATGATACCAAATGTTGGAGAGGATGTGGGAAAGGGGACCATGCTGGTGGGGCTGCAAACTTGTTCAACGCCTATGGGAAGCACTGTGGAGAACTCTTAAAAAACTACAAATGAACTTATCATTTGACCCAGGTATACCACTCCTTGGCATATACCCAAAGAACTCATCCTATTGCAGAGACATTTGTACATCCATGTTTGTTGCTGCTCTTTTCACAATAGCTAAGAGTTGGAAGTAACCTAAATGTCCCTCAATTGACGAGTGGATAATAAAATTGTGGTTCATTTATATGATGGAGTTTTACTCAGCAGTAAAGAAAAATGAAATCATGAAATTTTCAGGTAAATGGATGGAATTAGAAACTGTTATACTAAGTGAAGTAACACAGACTCAGAAAAAAAACTTTATATATCTTCTCCCTCATTTGTGGATCCTAGAACCAAACCCTGATAAGTGAGTATGTATCAAGATATAACTGCGGGAACCAGGATAATGGAAAGGAACCAGGGAGGTAAAGGAAAAGAAAGAACCTGAAATAGAAGAACAGTAGGAAACAGGAGTTAATAAGGGAGATATGGATAAAAACCGGGTTAGTTTAAGGGACAGGGGAGGGAAACATATAGAAGGAACCTAGGGGATAACGGAAAGGAGCTCAAGAGAGGTAGGACCGTAGGAGAATGGTATTATTAAGGGAGAAAGGGGGAAAATGGGGACACCTTAATCGGGGAAACCATGATGGAGGGGCAAGACAATGCGAGAGATAAAATGCCCAGCTAGCTTAAAAAACAGAGGGAACCATAGTATTCCAACAACTTATTGAAAATTATACATACATACATACCAGATCAAGATATCTATATGTCTAGGTAAGGTTTATCTGATGAAAATTGGTCTTTACCCAAGATTTATCTATGTGACACATAGTAATTAAAAGTACCAGACTGGTGGAACTAACCTTTTTGGATGTTTAACAGACATACTTTGAGGCCTATAATAATTTGGTCAGAGGGACCTAAAGGACAGTTTTTGCTCCTTGTCCTCCTAGGTCAACTAGTTCCAGGGAACTATTAGCATCTCTCAAAATGACCTGTAATTGTGGTGGGCCACCTGTCCTCTTGATCAAGGAGGCCAAGGAGAGCCCACGAGATGGACTGGAACCAGTGTCCGGTCTACAAAAGGAGGGTCAACATGGAATCATTTCCTCCATGGTTCCAAGCGAAGTCAGCCATGGTCGAGTAGGACCTTTGACTTATCTTCACATAGGCAGAACTGCTAAAAGAAAGGAGCCAGGGTCTCCTCCCCAGCCCATGTGGCCCCTGAGGAACAGATCCTCAAACGACCTTAAGAATAAAAATAAATTGGTTTATCTGAGCCAACTGTATGACCTTAAACACCCAAAAGGAAAGTATAACTAAAGATTAAATGGCCAATACAATTTTTTAAGGATCCATATGTATAGCTAAAGGCTACATAACAAGCAACAATGCCAGATAGAAGATACCTTCTTTTGAGTTGTTGGCCAGGGTGGCCAAAGGGACTTCCAGATAGTAACCCAGCATAGAACTGGGAAAATGAACAGCAGACCCGAATTTTATCTAAAGGAATATTGACAAGTGATTGCTGCTAGATGAGGAACAGCTGACCCTCCTAAAACAAAGACCTCTAGATAGGCTGACTAGATTCACCAGATGGACAAGTAGTGGGGAATGGCTGGGATGCCGACAAGACAGCAGACAATAGCAGGAATATCAGAATATAAGAGCTCTAGTTGGGGGAGGGAGGCTATGGGAGGGTGCCATCTGGGAAGTGGGTGTATAGTCAAATAAGATGGTTTGGGATGTTCTGTGTGATACACACACACACACACACACACACACATACACACACAAATCAACAAATTAAAAAATATATATTTGAGGAAGCATGGAAATTTATGTTATGTTAATTAATAGAGGTAATAAACATTACCATTGAAATCTACCTGATGACTTTATAGAGATACACAGGTGCCAAGTATCCAAGTGCAACCAATTATGACTAATAATAATCAGATACATACAGATTAGAGATGCATGTGCCAACATCTCAGTGTTAGTAGCAAAAACAATGAGTCTTTCTGCAAGGAACAATATATTCTAAAATGAAATGGAGATCTTTTTTAAAGGTTAAAAACTCATTCAATTTTATGTCTTACAGGGCTTAGACTGAGTTTAATATTGTATAACTGTATTAACTCCATGGTGAACCTAGAAACTTACAGCCACTTGTTTGTAGTTATTACAAATTTAAAAAATTACTTCATGTTAAATAGTATTGGTGACAAACTTTACCAGTGAAATCTACCTGACGATTTTATATCCATACTCAGGTACTAAGTATCTGGGTGTAACTGACTGTGACTAGTAATAATCAGAAATATAGAGATTAAAGACACATGTGCAAACATGTAAGCGCTATTAGCATTAAAAATGTAGGAAAAAGCATATCTTAAAATGAAATGGATATCCTTGTAAAGGTTAAAAACTCATTGAATTTTATGTCTTACAGGGCTTATACTGAGTTCAATATTGCATAACTGTATTAATTCAACTGTGAACCTAGAAACTTACAGCCACTTGTGAAAGAGATGTACTCTTGCTCTGGAGTGTGTTACTGAATATGTTAAAGCTGTAATGAAATGCTTCTTCTAATCATGTGGTTATTAAATTAAAGAATTTTTTTTAAGTAGGAAACAGCATACTTTAAAATGAAATTGAGATCTCCTTTAAAGGGCAAAAACTCATTTAATTTTGTCTTACAGGGTTTATACTGAGTTCAGTATTGTATAACTGTATTAATTGAACTGTGAACCTAAAAATTTACAGCCACTTTTGAAAGAGATGTATCCTTGCTCTGGAATGGGTTACTGAATATGTTAAAGCTATAATGAAATGCTTCTTCTAATCACGTGGTTATTAAAAATTTTTTTAAATAAATATATTTTTAAATTTATTCCTGAGAATTTCAGAAATGTACACAGTGTTCTTTGATCATATACATCTGCATTTTCCCCTTCCAACCCCTCCTGGACTCCCCCATCCCATGCCCCCCTCAACTTTATGTGCTTTTCTTTTTAAAATAGTTTATTTATTAAATTTATTTTATGTGTATGAGTGTATTGCCTGCATATGTATAACTGCATCCATGTTATGCAATGCCCACAGAAGTCAGAGAGGGCATTACATCCCCTGGAACTGGAGGTATGGGTGGTTTTTAGCCACTGTGTGGGTGTTGGGAATTGAACCCAGGTCCTCTGCAAGAGCAACAAGTGCCCTTAACTGTTGAGCCATCTCTCTTTTAATGAACCCAATTAGTGCTTCCTATATACTCATATATGTAGTGCCATGCACTTGACCATGGGCAACAGGGCAGCTGATTGTCCTTCTCCCAGTAACACAAGGGTTAGAGAGCTAACTCTCCATTACATTTTTGTAACTATTAGGTAGTTTGGCTGTGCGGGTATACTTCTGGGTTTGCTATGCTATTCCAATGGACTACATGCCTATGCTAGAACAATGCTGTTTTTCTTACTGTGGCTCTGTAGTATAATTAATAAAAATATTTTACTTATTATTTTTATGTGTGTGTATTGCCTGCATGTAGGTAAGTGCATCTGTGTTGTGCAATGCCCACAGAGGACAGAAGAGGCTGTCAGATCCCTTGGAACTGGAGTTATGGACAGTTGTTAGCTGCCATGTGGGTGCAGGGATTCGAACCTGAGTCTTCTGCAAGAACAGCCAGTGTTCTTAACCACTGAGCCATCTCTCCAGCCCCTGTAGTATAATTTAAGATCAACATTGTGATGCTTCCGCCATTGCTCTTTCTGCTGAGGACTCCTTTGGCTATTTGAGGTCCTTTATACTTCCATATGAATTTTAGGATTGTATTTGTCTAGTTCTGTGAAAACTTTGGGATTAAATTGAATCTATAGGTTGTTTTCAGTAAAAAAGTCATGTTCACAATATTAATTCTGCCAATCCATGATCATGGCTGATAGCTCCACCTTCCAGTGTCTTAATTTACTTCTTCAGTGGTTTAAAGATTTCACTAGAGAAGCCCTTTCCTACCAGGGTTAGGTCTATTCCTAGGGCTTGGGTCCATACTTCGTTTTGGATTTTTGTTTGTTCTCTTGTTGTTGCAAGTGAGATTTTTCCTGATTTATTTTTTGGCAAGTTTGCTAGTTATCGGTGTGATTTTTTTAATGTGTTATTTTACAGCCTACTACCTTGCTGAAAGTTTTTATAAAAGTGTTTCTACCATACAGATCCCATGGAAAGAGATTAAATAACAAATTGGGAAGTGGTGAGCTACCAATATTTACTATTTTTGTTGTTGATACAATTTATTTGATTGTAAGGTACTGTGATTTAAATTTTAAATGAAATAATTTAACTTATAATTTATTTATCATAATGGTAAAGAGTGAACCTGAGGCCTTGTATGTACTAGAAATAAATTTTACCACTAAGCTACATTCCCAGCTCTTAATTTTTTATTAAAAATTTACAAATATGATTTCTTTTTTTCACAAATACTTTATTATTTTTATTTTATGTCTATGAGTGTATTGCCTGCATGGAGGTAGGTGCACCCGTGTCGTGCAATGTCCATGGAGGTCAGAAGAGGGTGTCAGATTCCCCTGGAAGTGGAGTTACAGATGGTTGTTAGCTACCATGTGGTTGCTGGGACTCAAACCCAGGTTCTCTGCAAGAGCAGCTAGTGCTCTTAACCACTGTGCCATCTCTCTAGGCCCATGATTTCACTTTAAATAACATTCACTACTATTTAAATAGCACACACAAAATACCTCAAAATTTAATACTTGCCTTTTGCAAGCCAGTATGAACTAGCTCCAGCATTTAATTATCTCCTAAATTATAGGATCTATAGAAAAGAGCTATATATTACCAGCAGTATGGTCTGGTATGGCATGTCTTGTTCCAGAGAGCTGAAGAGACTTGAGGATGTGGATGAGCCTAGTAGAAGAGTGAGAGGAGGGCTGAGGGAGACAGACCTGGAGGAGCGTGGAGAAATCTGAGCTATCAGTGCACACAAGTATGTGCCACTGGGTCCTTTTCAAGACTAGGATGGAAGAGATGTCTGGTTAAGTATGGTGGATTGTAATTTACTTATTTACATTTGTTTCCTTTTTGTACTTCCTGAAACAACTCTACAAAGATAAAGGAATTAAAAAGGCATAAAACTATAGCCAAACCTATTATCCATTCCTTGTATTGCAAACCCATGTCCTTTTCATAGTCTGTGTGGTGCACGTTCTCATATTTTTGTGCTTTCTGTGTTGACTTCTTGGTTTAAAGTGGCTTCCACGCACAGTGCTAACGTGCTGTGTAGTTTCCTGAACTTACAGAGAAAATCAGTGCTCAGATGACTTTCCCTCAGGCATGAGGCATAGTGCTGTTGACCATGAATTCAATGTTAACAGATCAATCATGTATTTTAAATGAAGTATCTTTAAACAGAAATAAATCTAACACAATTTTTAACAGGAATACATCTAACACAAGGTTACATATTGACCAGATGCTCAGAGGAACCTAACCTACGTCTCCTCTGATAGCAATGGCTTAATTCTCACTCAGTATTTGCTACAACTTCATAAACACAAATCCAGATATACTGAGAATCAACTGTATCATGGCAAGAACAGAAGACAAGAAGAGAAAAACTGAAATTCCAGAAGTTGTGAGGCAGATGAGTGAGCTCTGCTCAGCAAAGAAAGCTAAGCAAAAAAAAGCTGGCCTTGCACAGACAGGCCTTGGAATGCAGGTGACCTCAAAGCAGGAGGATTAGTTAGAGGTGTGTGTGTGTGTACGTGCATGAGTGCATGCATGCGTGCATGTGTGTGTGCGTGTGTGTGTGTGTGTGTGTGTGTGTGTGTGTGTGTAAAACAATAGTTCCATATTTTTCTACCCCAAGTGAACACAGTCAGGTCTTTCCAACACAGGCAGAAAACTACAGGCTTATTTTCTACAGTGGTTGGTCTCAAATAATTCCAGATTCAGAGTCTCTACTCACAAGATAAGAATATGATTTTCAAATTAGCGAGTTAAGTGAAAATCTAAACAGTGACTGACAAGAGCATTGGTCCCCTTTCCCTCACTTAACTCAACTCTGATAACCCTAACTCTGATAGGGTTGGAGACAGAAGGATGTCCATCTGGGGATGTGCCTCGGGCAAAAGAAAATACCAGTGTCCTAGTTTGTCTCTTCATTGCTGTGAAAAAATACTCTGACCAATACCAACTTGGGGAGGAAAGGGTTTATTTAGCTTACATCTCCTGGGTCACTGATCATCAGGGAGCCCAAGTTAGGAACTCAGGGCAGGAACCTGGAGGCAGGAGCTAGAGCACAGGCCATGGAGGAACGCTGCTTACTGGCTTGCTCTCCTGGCCCCTGCTCAGCCTGCTTTCTTATGCAACACAGGCCCACCTGCCCAGGAGTGGCAACACCCACAGTGGGCTGGGCCCTCCTACATCACTCAACAATCAAGAAGGTGCCCCATGGACAAGGCCATAGGCCAGTCCAATGAAGGCAATTCCCCAACTGAGGCTCCCTCAACCCAGGTGTGTCAAGTTGACACTAAAGTTATCCAGCAAAACCAGTATGTATCAGGCCGGGCATAGAGGAGCTATCCCAGTGAAACAGCCTTCTCAAACCATCCTATAGTGACTCAGACTAAGAATTTGTCCTTTCCTACTGTGTGTGTGTTGGGGGGGAGATAGATTGATTAAGAGAGAGAGAGAGAGAGAGAGAGAGAGAGAGAGAGAGAGAGAGAGAGAGAAAGAAAGAAGGGAACTAATCAACTTTGCTACAACTCACTTTGAATATAAGAAGACAGCCAAGGTTACTTTAAGAGGGCATCCAACAAGAGATAAAAACAAACTAAAAAGACAAAAAAAAAAAAAAAAAAAAAAAAAACCTCTAAACAACACTGAAATGCAGAAGAAATTCCAAAAGGCTATCATAAAGATTCATGTAGAGCTAAACAGTGACATGATTTTCATAGAACAAGAAAAAGGAAGTTATAAAAAGAACACTTAGAATAACATTACTAGTAAAATCTCTTGGAAGTTAAAGGTACAGCAGCAGAAACTAAAAATAAGTATAGAAAAGCAAAGTTGAGTAAATCTTCCAGAAAATAGAATAGTGACACAGGGTGAAAAAAACCAAAGACCTGGAAATATCAATGAAAAAGTAGCATGAGTTGGTCATTCTGTATATTTAGTCTACAACTTAACATAAAAGGAGTTGCCAAAAAATGAGAAAGAAGACAGAGGGGAAAACTGGTATAGATCTAATTTAAGAAACATCCTAGCTGTCAAGGATATTAATTCTCATAAAAGAGGGTCCATGAATGACCCAGCCTCACACACAGAGAATAAACATGACTTGCATCTATATTATGCATTTGTACATGCAAATCAGCATCAAATTTAAGAATACTGAGCAAAGGGAAGATTCTAAACGCTTTCAAGAGAAAAGGAGAGCAACCGAACAAAGATCTCATGTAAGGTACTGGGAATTATTGCAACTATTTTATTTTGTTTATTTGGTGCCAAGGACAGAATCCAGGGCCTGATCCATGTTAGACATATGCTAGCCTACTAAAGCGATCCAGCCGAGTGACACCCTCAGCCATTGTTGTTACCTGTAATGGCAATACTGTGTGCTAACAGTCCTGAAACAATAGCTCCAAATTTCCAAGTGAAAATTTCCAACCTCAAACTCTACGTCTATAAAAATCAACAACAACAAAAAAAAAGGCAAAATTAGCACATTTCTCAAAACAGTAACTGTCATATATGTTTACACAGGAAGCTACTAGAGAGGACCTTTACCTTAAGAGTGTCCCTGAGAAGACAGATATGGTCCACTGTATTTGATTATGCATAATCAATAAACAAGTAAATGTGCTATAATAGGAAAAAGGATACATATTGAAGGAGGGATTAAATTTACATAATCTTAGTAGAAAATGGACACAATTGATCTACAACTGATGAAAGTTTGAAGATAAATATGAGGAAGTTGGGGCTGGAGAGATGACTCAGTGGTTAAGAGCACTGGCTGCTCTTGCAGAGGATCAGGGTTCAAATCCCAGCACCCACATGGCAGCTAACAACTGTTCATAACTTCAGTCCCAGGGGATCCGACAGCCTCCTCTGTCCTCCACGGGCATTGCATGACATGGGTGCACTTACATACACGCAGACAATACAGTCACACACAATAAAATAATAAATATTAAAAATATGAGGAAGTTATAAATTTTAGGGTCAACATGAGAAGCAGCAGCTCAAAAGTGTGACCAATATTGTATAGAAAAGGACATTGGGATGATGGGCAGAAAAGTACTGTTTTTCATTGAAATTTTGGTATCTTTTAAACTTCCTAAACCATGTGTAACTCCCATCAGCAATCTTGCGTAGATGAGCAATAGGAGAAAGATGAGAAGGTGGAAGTCAGGGACTGCTTAGCACGACTGCTGATGATGCTCTGAGGCCAGAAAGCCAGGCATGAGCCCGGAGGGGACAAGTAAGAACCCGGCAAGTTCCAAGGGGCTGAGTAGGTTTCCAAGGCAGGGACTTGGGTGAGGAAACAAGGCCATGGGGGATCTGGGTATCAGAAATGAGACAGCAGGTCAGAGCCTACCTAACTCCCAACACAAGCTGACACTGAGGCCCAGAGTGGTTCAGTGTTTACTTTGCCCTGACCTAAAAACCAGCATCAGGCGGAGCCTAGTAGATGAAGCCATGGTGGAAGCAAAACTGGAAATCTGGAGGCCAGACAAACACTGAGTCGGCAATGGGTATTAGACCTAAGAGCTCCAGGCCATTCATTTCCTTCCAAATATCAGTCCCCAACTGGGTTCGAGACATAGGCCCTCAAAGCCTATCCTTAGGACTAGGTAAATCGAGATGTGTTTGCACAATATAGCAATATGCAGCCAGTGAAACAAACATTGAAGGATCCGGGAAAGCAACATAGGTGCCTTCATTTTTTACTTCCTCTTTTTGTCTTCTTCATACCTGGAACATGGTATCTGGAAATGCTGAGCACCTGCATGGGCAAAGCCATGTGAGGACCCAAACAGGAGGGGAAGCCTGACCTTTTCCGAAAGGTACAAAGGCTCAACTCTAGCACCATAAGACAAAACGAAAGTTTATTGAAGATATCCTTGAGGCCCCTCCCCAAGGCCCTTGAGCTCATGATCCTCCTGCACCAGCCTCAGCCTCGAAGTACCTGAGATTACAGGCTCTGAGAAACAGGTCCAGCTCAGCCCAGAATTCTTGATGCCTCAAATAAACTGTGACAGGGATGGATTTGACTGAAATTACAACTTTTAGTCTATTTGGTATTTACATAGCTCAAAATTCTCTGTAGAATTGTAGCCCAGTGGGAATGAAAAATGAGTTCAACACTCTCCCTCAGGAATCCTGTTTGGAATAATTACCTCTCAGGAAACAAAATCCACGAAATTTGTCTTCAAATGAAATTGCCTTTGAAGACTCTGGAGAACTCAAGTCTGCACACTTAATCACAAACCACCTACTTGCATTTCTCTAACCTTACTGCACAGATGGGAAAATTGAGGGACACATCTTCCCTAGGCCTGAACAGTCAGGATAATAAATTATAAAACATATCCTTGCAAGTTTGCTAAAAATAATTTTGAATGTATCACATAAAGGACATTCACAACCATCTTAAAAATTCTTAGCTAATTTAAATTAATTGCTTACTCTGAAAAAGCTCTGAGAAGTCTGTATCATTTCACTAATATGCAATTAAAGCAATTAAAAACATTTCCCAAATGCTTATGCAGACCACTGCTGATCCAAGCTGCTGCTATTCTGGAATGATTGGAAAGTTCCCACTGATTTCTCTACATGGAGGAAAGATACTGTTGACGTCTTGTAAGAAAATCAAGTTATTCAACTTAATGGCTCAGTACAGAAAACAAAACTCTGCCAAGTAAAATATTTTGTTGTATTTGTGTTTCATCAGATGTAAATTTGTTAGCTTTGGATGGTGCATTTAGACTAACACACACAAATGACATTGGAACGGTCTGCTTTATTCACTCAACAAAGAGAGCACGTTAAGTCACTTTGAAAGGTAGTTTGGGTTTTCTTATTTAATTAATCCATTACACTTAACCTTTCAGTATTTTACTCTCTGAAACCATTATTAACACTCTACAAATATGTTTTGCATTATTAAATTTGAGAATTTAGTACTCAATAAAACTCTCAGCAGGAATATTGTTATTAAATGAGTTCATTAAACCTAACTACACTAATAAACAGCTAAGTACTGAGGAGCACTAATACAACAGAGGACTGTAGTCAATCTTCCTAATCTTGCTAATTCTAGCAAATGAGCACCTGCCTTCTCAAAAACAAACAAACAAACAAACAAACAAACAAACAAATCCAAGAAGGTATGGAAGCCACACACACATACCTCTGTGGAAATCAGCTCCTCCAAAATAAATGCTCAGACTTGTCTAAAACTTTCTCCTCATCGGATCTTCCATCAGTAATTTTCAATTATGTATACAACTGGTTTTAGCTCTGCTCTTTCTTATGCCTGTAGTAACATGACTGGGAATATTGTGCATTTTAGTTCTACAGATAATAACTAGTCTTAGTTGGTGATAACCCAACATCTTTGAGGGCTCATACATATAAAATCTATAGTCTGTAGAACAAGGATGATCTTTTAATCACAAGGTAGAGGGGGTGTTGGGAGGATGAGTCTAAGCAGAGGATGTCAACAGATTATAGTTAAGTACCATTTCTGTGGCCACCAACACTGTCCCCTGTAGTGGAGTCTGTGATGCCACTGGAAGCCTGGTTACTGAAGGCCTCATGAGTGAATTCCTTTCTATGTACTGCTGTCCAGATAAAGAAGTCATCTTGCCCAAAGCCATGCCCTTTCCCATATTCATGAACACGGACAGTCCATCAAAGACTGGATGATGTGAAGACACAAAGGCCTGGCTCTCTTGCTACAAGTCTTGACTATACTAAAGGACCATCTTTCATTCAGAGCTTCCTATGAAATCAGCTTAGATGCTTCTTTCACGTCTTCACAGGTGTTTACCCCAAGAGTCCTCCTCAACAAACCTACCTGTGTGTGTGTGTGTGTGTGTGTGTGTGTGTGTGTGTGATATGCTTGTTGTTATGTATGTGCATGTGTACATTTGGGTACTCATGCACATAGGTATGTATGCATGCGGAGGCCCAAGGTTGACACTGGGTGTCTTTCCTTGATTCCTCTCCACGTCTATTTTTTGAGACAGGGTATATCATTGAATATGTAGCTCATCAACTGGCTAGGCTGATGACCAGTGAGCTTCAGGGATCTGTCTTTGCCCTCCCCAGTGCTGTGGTTACAGCAATGCACAGCCAACTTCATATTTTTGGATACTGGGGATCAGATCTCAGGTCCTCATGCTTGTGTGGCACCACTTCAAGTCATATCCTCAGGCCTTCAACAAACTCTTTGCATCCCAATCTCCATGAGTCCGATTTTTGGAGTGTATGACTTAAAATATTCTCAACTGAAGAATCCAGCATTAAGGAAGGACTTTAGGGGAACCTCATCTACATAGTCCAATTTTCTATTTTAAAAGCAAATTAGTTCCAGGACTGGCAAGATGGCTCAGTGGTTAAGAACCCTGGCTGCTCTTGCAGAGGATGGGTTCAATTCCCAGCACCCACATGATGACTAACAACTGTTCCAGGGGATCTGACACCATATTCTGACCTCCATGAGCATTTCACAACATGGGTATACTTACATACATGCAGGCAATACACTCATACACATAAAAATAATAAATAAAATATTTTTTAAAAAACAAATTAGTTCCAACCAAAGACAGTTGAACTTCCTAAATTAAGGTTAAATTCTTCCCAATTTAAAATATATTAAATAAAATGTAAGCTTCCAGTGTAACTGTCTTTGATGCCAAAAATGTTATTGGGCTGAGGTGCTTCCCAGTCTAGCTAATAACCTAAGAATATTAATACAATTATGCTAGATTAGAATTTATCGTATCTCTCATCGTGTACCTATATCTAGATAACCCCTGCTCCATTAGATCTCTCTTACTGAAGCAATTTGGAAAAACAAAATACAAACAGAAGAAAAGAAAGCCCCAAATCTTTTATGTGTAACTGGCCAGGGGGAATGTGGACTGAATTTTGCTCCCCTGTTCATATGCTGAAGTCCTAAGTCCACTGTGACTGTAGATATGGTTTTCAAGATGTAGCTAAGGTGTAATGAGGTAACAGGCCTAATCTAATATGACTGGGTCCAATCTCTCTCTCTCTCTCTCTCTCTCTCTCTCTCTCTCTCTCTCTC
>NW_008360322.1:2243608-2253908 GCF_000622305.1 Nannospalax galili
CCCCTCCCATGTCCCCTCTCTCTGCCACGTGAGAGCATGGCAAGAATATGGCTGTCTGTAAGCCAGAAAGAGAGCTCTTACTAGAAACCAAATCAGCTAGAGCAACTTGATGTTGGACTTCAGCCTCTAGAACTCAGAGAAAATAACCTGTTGTTGACTAGTGCAGAGATAAACTGAGGCACGAACTCACAAAGACATCACCTGTTTTCCTCTTCAGTTCTACACCTCTCCTTCAACTTCTTTCCTTCAGCCCCTTCTCCCCTGTCCCTCATTCAGTGTTCATGTGCTCTGGATCCAAGAGTGGTGTATATGTACTTTTATGTAGAGTCAGAGTGATCTTGACTGAAGAGTGGAGTATGTAGTTCTATGCAGACCCTTGTTGGAGTAGCTGATGGATTCTGTTCAGGGCTGAGAGGCTTCTAGGTAGTAGCCTAGTTCTGGAAGAGTGCCAGATGATGAGAGAAACACACAGTATTTGGAGACAATGTAGCTGAAAGCTAAGTCAGTAAGCATATTTACAAATAAACAAACCAAAGAACCAATAGAGCAAATGAATTAGCAACTTACAGAGGTAATAGATCCCATGAGATAATGTGGGTGGGGCATCACTAAGAGCCAATCAAGGACACACCTTTGTGTACTCCTGCCAGAAATGCCATTGCAATACTGATTTCAACATCTGCCAGGAGAACTCATGCCCACAGATGGAGGGAGCCATCAGGATGATCCAAGATTCTGGATCCATATAAACTTCTGGTTAGAACTTAACTGCCTATGCCTGTTTCTCTCTTGAGAGTGAAAGCATATGTGACTCTCTTAATACATGTGTTTATTGTGTTTGGCAGTTACTTTTCCAACACTAAATCAGAAACAACGGCAGTTTAGTATCTCTATTAGTCTTCTGCGAATTTTGTTGACAAGAATTAGCTTCACTGAGCCGAGTGGCCCCTGTTGGAATGATAAAATCTAGTTTCAGATCATGGAGTTCCTCCAACATAACAGCAGTAAAGCTGCCATATTTAAGACTGACCTTTTATTCTTTTTGCAACAAGGGTCTAGCACTGCTAGGGTAGTGACGGGAAGGGATTTTAAAAATGATTAAAATAAGTAGGAAGTGAGAGAAAAGATGAGGACAATAAACAGGCAACTGCAGTTCAGGATGAGGACTTAAAGATTGTCTAGTGGAATTGACAGGCTGTATGTGAGAGGTACAACCAAGAGAGTGTCAACAAGTCTCGCTGACCTTCTTTATAGGAGAACATGAGGAAGAAGGGATGTTTGGGGGTATAGTTTGCCGTGGAAAATAGAGCTAAGAGGTCAGAGAGTGTGCTGCTCTTGGGTCACTGTTCTCCTACCACACACACTTAGCTTTCCACAAGGTGGTCCTTCTTTCCTCTCTCCATTTGTTCCTCTTAGTGTTTATACTCATTTGTATAATTTCATCCCACACTGTCTAAAGTTTATTTCTGCAGCCCAACTTCTCTCCAAAGCACAAGTCCCTCATACTTAATGACAAATTCCACATGCTGTCTTGTTACTTTTGACTCTTCTTTAGAGGAAACGAACCAGTGGCAACACAGACAAGTGGAGATAATGGAGAGGCCTCAAGGAAGGATCTCACATAGTTCTGTCACATGTCTATCAAGTGACCAGAGGCTATGGTTTCTACCGAGTAGAAAGTGAGCTCACCAGCTGAGGGAAGGACGAAGGGAGAGAACTTAGGATTGTGAAAGATGGGGTAAGCTATCAAGGGATTTACAAAAGGATTAAGAAAACACAAAAAGAAGATTATCTAAACAGCAGTATGACATTAGTTACATATGGTGGGTATATTCATTTGCTTGACTATGACAAAGTACCACAAACCGAGGGGCTTAAGCAAAGAAATATATTGACTTGGATTTCTGAAGGCCAGGCATCTAAGACGTTGAAAAAAGATTCCCTCTGTTCCCTTTGAAGGTGAGGGAGAAGGGTCTGTTCAGTGCCTCTCTCCTGGGCATTGGTCATATGGATGAGGAGTCCATCTTGCTCCAGTATGAGCTCATCTTAACTAGTTACACATGCAACGATTCTATTTCCATATAAATTCACACATTGAGGTGTAGGAGGTCAGGACATCAACATATGAATCCCGGATAAAATTTAATCAATAACAAGCAGGTGAAGAGTTTTCTAGGGCAGTAGGAAGCTACTGGTAGAGATGCTATTCAGGTATGTCCAGTCACTGTTTCCTTCCCACCCCTGCAACAGGCTACAAGGCTACTGTCTGAAAGAGGTATAGCTTTGACAATAGCAGTTAGCAGTTAATGCAGGTTCTGGGATCTAAATTCAGTTCTGTCACATACTTATCAAGGAACCAGAGGCAAGTCACCAAAACTGTTTTTTCTTCAATTTCTTATCTATATACAGAGAATAACAAGAAAGCTTATTCTTTTGGGTTATAAGAACTAAACACATTAATAAATAGCATACTTAATAAGGCCAGTAGTAACATGGCAAGATATGTCCATGGGTACAATAGTGGCATAAATATTATGGGGGTAATCAACTTTCTGATGGGATTGAAGCATCTTTGTGCGGTGGCCAGTGGCTAATACTAAAACTCACAACTACACAAAGTGCAGGAAATGCTGGGCATGGTGGTGCACACCTTTAATCCCAGCACTTGGGAGGCAGAGACAGGTGGATCTCTGTGAATTTGAGGCCAGCCTGGTATACACAGCAAGTTCCAGGCCAGCCAGGGTGACATAGTGAGACCTCGCCACAAAAACCAAACCAAAACAAAACAAAGCACAGAGATTGTCAGTGGAGCACTCAGCCACAAATGGGACAGCTATATCACCTCTCCCCCAAGGCCCAGGGACCATCAAGGAAAAGGAGGAAAAACTGTAAGAGCCAGCAGTCAGGGAGGACAAGAGCAAAACAATGTCTTTGGGACATGACAGGACCACTGCACTCATGAGCTCACAGCACTTGTGGTTGCCTGCAAAATACCCGCACGTGATCAAATCAGTCAATATTCTAGCAGGGTGTGAGGTAAGGGGGAAATCATGAGTCTGCACCCTAACTGTGGAGCTATGGACAGTTGATGGCTTCTGAGGGAAAGGCAGTTTTCTTTCAGGGTGTGACCCCCAGTAGGTAGACCACACTTCAGTGGATGACTTCATACCCAGAAGTATATGGGCAGCATAAACAGGACTCAGTAGGTTATTAAAAGAAGAAGAATGAAGAGGAGGAGGAGGAGGAGGAGGAGGAGGAGGAGGAAGAAGAGGAGGAGGAGGAGGAAGAAGAGGAGGAGGAGGAGGAAGAAGAGGAGGAGGAGGAGGAAGAAGAGGAGGAGGAGGAGGAAGAAGAGGAGGAGGAGGAGGAAGAAGAGGAGGAGGAGGAGGAAGAAGAGGAGGAGGAGGAGGAAGAAGAGGAGGAGGAGGAGGAAGAAGAGGAGGAGGAGGAGGAAGAAGAGGAGGAGGAGGAGGAAGAAGAGGAGGAGGAGGAGGAAGAAGAGGAGGAGGAGGAGGAAGAAGAGGAGGAGGAGGAGGAGGAGGAGGAGGAGGAAGAAGAGGAAGAGGAAGAGAAGAGGAGGAGTGAGAAGGGTCGAGGAGATGAAGTTGGGAGGGGTATGGGGATGGGTGCTGGATTTGGGAAGAGTTAGGGGGATGAATGGGGGTAAATATGATAAAAATATATATTATGAAATTCTCAAAAAATTAATAATTATTTTATTTTTATAAGATTCCTGGTATTCTCATTTTATAGATGAAATACAAGACTTGGGGCTGGAGAGATGGCTCAGTAGTTAAGAGCACTGGCTGCTTTCTGGTCCCAGCAATCACATGACTGCTAGCAACTGTCTTTAACTCCAGTTCCAGGGGACCTGACGCCCCCTTCTGGCCTCTGAGGGAATTGCATGTATGTGGTGCACTTAACATGCATGCAGGTAAAACACTCATAGACGTAAAATAAAAAAAAAATACTATGCCTTGCACAGTTTAATCAAGTTGTTACAAATTGTCTAGTAACAGAATCAAAACCAATCTACAGAAACCAAAGTTCACGCTCTTTTCCAGTATGTTGTACTGCTTTCAGTATTAGACATTTAATTTGTCCATTGATTTGATATTTAATTAAAAAGTAAGCCAGGTATTGTGGTGCATGCTTTTAATCTCAGAACTCAGGAGGCAGAGGCAGATGGATCTCTGTGAGACTGAGGCAGGCATGGTCCACATAGCAAGTTCCATACCAGTTGGGCTATAGGGAGACCCTGTTTCAAAAAACAAAAAAAGGATATGTGACTAAAAGAAAAATAAAACCTTTCTTAAGTTCATCAAATTTTCTTCTAGGGAACCTTGGGAAATAATTAGATATCATATCAATTATAAGAGGAAAGATTGAAAACATAGAGGTAAAGTTAAAAAGGGGAAATGAGACTTCCAATTGCTTTTTATTTAGCTACCCTTATGGAGTTTAACCAAGAGAATAAATAAAATCAAAACTGAGCAGATTAGTGGTAAGTCAGCTCTAGTCCTTCTTGTTGTTCCTCCCATTTTCTCCAAATTGGCACAACTCTGTGGCTCTAAGACAACATTGAAAGAAACACATGTAGGATGAAAGGGTTTCCAGCACTTTTGTCGGCCCTCATGCTTTGAAAATACTTACTGAGGCTTCTTTACTTCTTTAAAAGTTTATCTATATTGCTGCTCATAATTCCAAATATCCAATGTTATGTTTACCCTTAAGAAACAGCTAAGGAAATTTTATTTTAGTCCCATTGCCACTCTCATTACAAAGTTATAGAGAAGAGATAGAGAAAACCAAGCTGATACCAAAGCAAGGCACAGGAAAGACAGCTTCCTGCAAACTGCGCTTGTTCATCTTCCCATCCCCTGGTTGCCCTCAGCACAGAGCCTGACACAATTCACTACAATTCACTACAATTCACTAACTAGACACTGGCACTGAGGGGAGAGAGAAAAAAAACACCTGTTATTTCCTTTGTCTTTCTCATCCATTCCGTGTACTTTATCATCAAGCATAAGCACGACACATGAAGTATTCGGCCAGAAAATTACCTTGGATTATGTAGGCACGCCACACCTAAAATCCCAAATTGATGGGGTCATTCCATATTTGCATCTCACAGAAACCTGACAATACCCTTACCTCAAATATATACAAAACACTTGGAAGTAACATCAGAAACAGTGACGTAGTCCGATAATATCTGCTTTTGCCTAAAATTCCCTGAACGATTATTCTAAGATCAACTACCCAGGCTCAAGTCCCTTTTGTTCACTGACTTTTCAGATGCTTTAATTTCAAATGGGTTTTTATCTATATGACAGGTAATAGATGTATTCTAGAGTCTAAATCTATATGGAAGACAGAGGAAAACTGACTGCTGGTCTCAGGAGTCTGAGAATTTGTTTTGAGACTTTAAGACATTGAGATGTGTTTCACCTTTCAGTTTCTTTACTTTTAGTAGGGGAAAAAAGAAAACTTTGCCTGGCAATTCTTAAAATCCTTTTCACATCTACTTCATGATTCTGTGTCTGAAGAGGCGTATTCTCAAGGCCTGTATCTGCTATATGGTGAGTTGTAGAAATTGAAGTACATTAAACCCATCAGATACAGAGAAAATAAGTCTGGGTTTTGAATCCCAGCACCATTTCTCATTTGCAGTGTAACTTCTGTAAAACAATTTCCTCTCTGAAAATCATCTGTACAATGGGGGGGGTATATGTTATACAGTTATTGTGAGGATTAAAGACTGTCATTCCTAGCACAGTCCCTCTTTTCTTTTTACTCTGGGATAGCATTATGTCCAAATGTTACTAGAACATTCCAGAAGAAACCTTCTAAACAAGCAATTCTCAAATACTTGTTGAACGGTGTTATTAGTTGGTCTTGATTGTCAATTTCACTAGACTTAGAATCACATAAGGGACATACCTCAGGCAAGTCTGTGAAGGACATTCCAAAGAGAATTAACCAAAGGGGAAATCTATAGTCAATGAGGGTGGCACCTTCCATCAAGGGCACCCTAGACAGAAAGCGGTCCAAGGAAAACACACTGTAGCTGTGTCTGCCTTTTCTTCCTTCTGAGTGAGTACATCCATCACCACTGCAGCCATCCTCTGCCAGCATCAGAGTCCAGCTTCTTCATCCTTCCAGGTGAAGTCAACACCTGAGACTCCTCATGTAAACCAATCTAATGAATTCTCTTTTATTATATATGGCTTTGTGACTTTTTCAGGACAGAAAAAAGAACGCAGGGCTCAGAACTCCCTCTGGCTGGAAGATAAGTGAGGGTGTGCTTTTTAAGATCATAATTCCTGAAAGCAAAGAACAGATGCTAGGAACAAATCTTTAGGGAAGAAGTTCTCTGATAGGCATTCCTCAATACAGGGCCAAAGTGTAACATGCAAAAGACATAAAGAACCGAGGTGACTGACCAGTGAGGCAGACCACTTAGTCTAGAGACTGAAAGTGAGGTTTCCACTGAGGCCTAAGCCAAACTGGGAAGGCATCTGAGGATATTTCAAGTTGCTCATACAGAATAGGGGTAGTTTATAGACATGATGAGACACTTGGGGCCTTGAAATTTGATGAGGACATGTTAGACAGGAAAAGGAAATAGCATCTGAACAACACACAAAGAAATGAATGAAAATGGCAAAGAACAATCCTTTCTTAGATGAAAACTGCCACAGGGAGGACAGACTCATGCAACATGTCAGGCATATATCCTCAGAAGGGTCTCTCAGTGCTGAGTATAGAACACAACAGTCAGTCACTAATTTTCTACCAGAGTTCCATGACACTGATGGTAGATGAGGAGGCAAGAACTCTAGGATAGGACCATGGTTAATCAACAGAATCAGACCCTCTAGGCCTCAGTATCCACATCTGGAAGGTAAGGACATTAACAGTGTCTACCTCAAGGGACTGTTGTAAAGAACCAATAGAGAATAATGTTGGTGCTTAGTAAGAGGTCAAAACACTGTATCTGCCCACCCAGTGTTAGCTACTGTTACTTATTTTCTCACACCTGGGCCATCACTGTACTATCTTAATATAACCTCTCATCTTTTCTTCCTGGATTCCTATGACAACCTGTTTACTGGTCTATTTCTAATCTAGTATTTCTCTTCATTGTTTCTTCAGTACTCTTTATTAAAGACAAATCTACACATTTTTCCTCCTCCTTCAAATTCCAAACAGCTCCTCACTGCCCTTAGGAAAAAGTATTTTCCTTCAGGATCTGAGAGCTGGAGCATTTGGCCCCTGCTACTCTCTCCTGTATTGTTTCCATCAGTATGACATCATGCTGTACTTCCCATGGCTCTTACCTCTGGACCTTTGTATGTGTTGCTAACCCTGCCTACAGTGCCTTTTTACTGCTTTCTTTCTGGCTCTGTCTTCATTTCCACCTTCCTGACTTCCTATCACCATCCCCAGTTGGACTTCATAATACTTTGGTCTCATTTTAATTTTTGAAATTTAACCTTGTATTGTAAGCTGTTTCCTTCTCTGTCTCTCCAAGTAAGTGTTTCCACAGCATGTATTATCTGTCCCTGGATTATCACCACACAGTCTTTGGAGATATTCAATACATGCTTATTTAAAGAAAAGAAATGAGGAAGAAAATAAATAAGCAAGGAAGGAGAAAGACAGAGAAAAAGGTGACAGGAGACAAAAAGAGGGGAAGGGAGCAGGGAAGGGGGGACAAAGAGACAGAGGGGGCAGAGAGAGAAAACATGTTGGTTGGCTTCTTGATGAAAAAAGAAATTGAGGAAAAGGGAACTGAAAGACAGAAGGACAGAAGAAAAAAACAGAGGATTACTTCAGAAGATTCAAGGCATGTAATGACTATGGTTGATAATGAAAAATATTAATACTATCTGATTTTTAAATATAACCTGGGGAATCATCATGTAGCAGACAAATGCTGTTAGTATGTGAGTGCTCACAGCTTTTTTCTTCCTCTCTACCCCCTATCCTCACATATATTTGAGAACTGGGTTACTAGGTGATATGGTCTAGATAAGTGCTCCCCAAGCTTTAACGTAAGGCTTGGTCTCTAGCCTGTGCTGCTTTTGGAAGGCCTCAGAACCTTTAGGAGGTGGGGCCTAGTGAGAGGAAGATGGGTAATGGACACACCTTTGAATAGGGTATAAAGACCCAAGCTTCCTTCTCTCTCCACCTCTTTGCTTCCTGGTTGCTGTGAAATAAACGTCCTCCTCTGCCAGGCACTCCCAACATTGTGTACTGTCAGCCCCACCCTTAAAGAAAGGACCAACTGACCAGGGACCAAAACCTCCCAAACTGTATCCACACTAAACTTCTCCTCTTGACAAGGTGATTTATCTCTGATATTTGGTATAATAACAGAAAGCTGGATAACATA
This sequence comes from Nannospalax galili, assembly GCF_000622305.1. NCBI lineage: Eukaryota > Metazoa > Chordata > Mammalia > Rodentia > Spalacidae > Nannospalax > Nannospalax galili. The sequence continues at coordinate 2,252,013 of NW_008360322.1, forward strand.
GTAAAGTAGATGAAATACTAAGAAGTTTACAAATTTGGGATGGAGGAAGCAAGGTCTAATTGCAGTAGAGAAAGAGAAAGGAAAATATTTTCTGTAGAGTCCAAACTAAAGGTTTTAGGCTTAGAGGGTCATGTATGGTATCTGTCACATTTTCTTATTTATTTTTATATAATACCTTAAATTGTAAAACCCATGCTTAGTTTGGTTTCAGGCAAAATTTGCCTGGCGGGTCATGGATGTCCATCCTTAGGAAGGGGAAGGAAAAAGAACAAGGAGCGTGCGGCCTGCAGGGAGCTCCAACTGAGAAATGAAAGTAAGGAAAAGGAAGACAAAACCGACTGCAGCAACAGGCAGAGGGGTAGCAGAAGACCTCTGCTCTCACTGTAGGTCCTAATCTGCATGTCCTTGGATGCCCTTCAGGAGTTACCAAATTAGTTTCTTTGAAGGAAGAAAGGAAGCAGAAAGACGGGGTTATATGGACCCCTGACTTATTTGGGTTAAAAAGTGAATTTTACATCTCAGCATAGTCAAAGGAAGGGTGGTGCTCTAATTTCGTTCTGGTATGACGATAAATATACTGACAAAAACAACTTAACAGAGAAAGGTGTTATTTGGCTTACAGTTCCAGGGTGGGCCCATCATTGAGGGAAGTCAAGGCAGGAACTCAAGGAGTTAGTCGTATCCACGGCCAATAAAGAAACGTGTGCTTACCTGCTTGCTTGCTCTCAGCTGGCTTTCTCCTCTCCTCTACTAATCAGGACCCCCTGCCCTGGGAATAGTGCCACCTTCAATGGACTGGGTCTTCCTACATCAGTTAACAAGACAATCTCTGACCGAGTACCTGATCTGGACAAATCCTCCTTAAGACTCTCCCCAGGTGATTCTAGACCAAGTTGACAGTTAAATAACTAGCACGGGTGGGCCACCTGTTACATGGCACTGCACTTCCATTTTGTTCATGACTTGGTCAAATCTTCTTCTTTCCTTCTTGTTATTACTGGTTCCTGGCTATGCTACCTATGCTATAGAAAACACTTTGTTGTCAACTGTCATAGCTCCTTTAGGTTAATTGTTCATTTAGTATTATAATTCTCTATACTGAAGGCCTTCTATCAGTTTCTAGGCCAGTGACCTGATGACAATAATGATAATAACAATCTGAAAGTGACCTTTACACTATTTTCTGTAATTTATCCCCTAATAACCCTACACAGGAAGTACTGTTAGAAATGGGGAAACTGAGGTTCAATTTAAGCGACATATCCAAGAACAGAACTAACAAAGGGCAGAGCTATACACTTAACTATAGCAGAATACATTCCCTGAAAAACAATCTGACTGTGACTGAAAGCCAGTGGCTCTAATACAGCCCAGTCACTTCAACTCCCTCATTGTGGAGTGTGGTCCCAGCCTCATGTTCTGTTCCCAAGGCTCAGGCAGCTTTGTTTGTCCGAGTCCTAAGGTGGGTTTCAGGGCACAAGGGAGGTTTGGAAAGTCCATACCCTCTCCAGTACCTGGTCCAGTCCTTGCCCACTTCTCTTTCTCTGGGCTAAGATCAAACCTCACTCCTTCAGGGCTTGAAGGTACCTGTGTACATTGTGATCCCATGTGACTTTCCTACAGCTGAATTCAAAATTAGAAATCTTAGAAATCAATCACCTAACACAACGACCTCTCTAGCAGATGAGGAAGATCGCACGTTCCATATGTAGTTGGCTCATTCTCCAAAGAATTTTTTTAAAAAATATATCTTTTAAAAGCAAATCAAAGAAAACAATACAAAGAATCAACAATACCAAGAGCTGGTTCTTTGAAAAGATAAACAAAATTTACCGACCGCTAGCCCAATTAACCAAAAGAAAGAAAGAGCACCTCCAAATTAACAAAATCAGAGCT
>NW_008360322.1:2257259-2262737 GCF_000622305.1 Nannospalax galili
CCCCAATTCTATCCAAAGGAATACTGACAATGGATTGCTGTAGATGAGGAACAGCTGATCCTCCTGGAACAGGGACCTCTGGCTGACTAGATTTATCAGAAGGACAGATGGGGGCAATAGATGGGGGTCCTGACAACACAGTGGACATTGGCAGGGATGACAGAGTATGGAGGCTCTAGAGGGAGAAGAAGGCTGTTTATCTGACGAGTTTATATTCATACTCAGATGCCACGGAACTCAGAAAGTAAGTGACTGTGACCAGTAATAGTCATATATATAGAGATTAGAAATGCATGTGAAAACGTCTCAATGTCAGTTGCCTTAAAATGAATTTTTCTGTATGAAACTGTATTTTAACAACGAAGTGGAGATCTTTTCTAAACATTAAAACCTCATTTAATTTTATGTCTTGTAGAGTTTATAATCAGTAAAAGATTGTACAAGCGTAATAATTCCTCTGTAAACCTAAAAATGTACAGCCAATTTTGAAAGAGATGTACCCTAGCTCAGAAAAATGTTATTGAATAGGTTAATGCTGTTGTAATGATATGCTTCTTCTAAGTATGTTGTTATTAAATAAATCATTTTTAAAAATTAAAAAAAAAAACAAAAAAACAAATCTGAGACACTATAAAATTGGCTAGAATTCAAATAACTGCATCCTCCCCACATTCTCTCTCTGCATCTGCTCTGACTCTTAGAGACAGAAGATGCTTCCTCTGAGACTATTCAGCACACGAGGCCTCTGTACTCCTGCCAAACGTCCTGTAGTATCTGGCCACAGAGTGGCCCACCCAGGCAGAACATTTTTTAATTTTTTTAATTCTTTGACAATTTCATACAAGTATGAGATTTGGTGATTTTCACCACCCCTATTCCATTCTCTCAACACCTTCTCTTTTCTACTGTAACCTCTTCTTTCTAACAAGTCCCTCTCCTACTTTAAGCTCTCTCTTTTTCTTCCCTCTCTCTTTTTTGTTTTGTTTTGTTTTTGTTTTTGTTTTTGTTATTTTACAGGGTCTCCCTAGTTCCAGGCTTCCTGGAAGTTACTATGTGGAACCGGCTGGCTTCAGTCTCACAGAGATCCACATGCCTCTGCCTCCCTAGGGCTGGGATTAAAGGAGTGTGCTACCACACCCATTGTTCTATCTTTTTTTGACCCAGAGATTAATTCGGATTGCCTGCATGAGCATGGGTAGGGGATTATTTACTGCATGGGCAATTTATCAGCAGTGATATCACTGAACAAAATGACACCCCTCTTCCAGCATAACTGACACTTTGTCAGTAAGGGTTTGGCCTCATGTGCCCCTCCTCTATACATGATGAAATGTTTGGTGGCCCAATCTTGTTCAAGTCTTGTGCAGGTAACCACGGCTGCTGTGAGTACATGGGTGCAACAGTCTGTCATTGCCAGAAGGTAGAATTTCACAGCACTCCCCGCCATCCTTCAGCTCTAATACTTTTCTAGTCCTCTTCCACGATGTTCCCTGAGCCTTGCGGGGGCGGGGGTGTGTGTGTACAAACAGATGTCCCATTTAGGGCTGAGCAGTCAGCAGTTATTTTTAGCGCTTTGGCCAGTTTTGAATCATTGTATTAGCCATGCCACCCACTGCAAAAAGAAATGTTTCTGACCAAGGCTAATAGCAGCACTAATCTTGGCATGAACATAAGCGCTTAGAAGACAGTTTGTTATGTTCATTAGGCAAAATAACAGTAGGTTCCCCACTAGGGCCTATTACCTCCACAGACAAGGGGAGTACTAGCATGAGTCCGTAGAGCAGGCATTAAATTTAATCAGAAAACAGTTAGTTACTGCCATAATAGTCATACCACAATTGCATCAGTGGCATATCGGGCAGGCTGTTATTATAGCTCAAAGGGTTCACACTTGGGTAAGATTGATGACTCTTCCTCTAGCACTCTGTATAGCACCTTCCAGCACTATGAAAACCAACTAGCAAGGAGGAATCTTTTAGCTCCATTCAGTTTGATTTTTCTATGTCCTGCAACCAAACTATGTGGTGTCTTCAGGAACACAGTCTCACCATCTAGTTCTTATGAGCAACCGAGGGCAATGATAATAGCTTGTATTACTTTGGAGGCCTTTGGAGCCTCTCTAACCAACAACTCGTAGAGAGGTGAGGTATCTTATATCTGGTCCTGGAATTTTTGTTTAATAACTTTTGGCTTCTATAAGGAGCATTATCTATCTGCCTGTTCAGGATACTGAGGAAAAGCATTCTGGGACAGAGTGCCAGCTGCCCCACTCCTAGGCAGTCACCGGAAGAGAGCCAGTGAATAGTAGTCTCAGCTACTTGAGGGGCTGAGGCTGGAGGATCCCTTAGAGCCTAGGAGTTTTAGACAAGCCTGTATAGGATAGCAAGACTCCATTACAAAACTACAACAACAAAGTCAGCAAATAGCCATGGCTTTGCTGACCTTCAGGAGTCATGGGGCTTGAATCTGACCATTACTGGGGAAAGACTGAGAGATTGGTAAAAGGAAATAGGAGGAGGAAGGAAAATAGAAACGACCATGGAAACAATAGTGTAGGCTCACTGTCACTGTAAATAAAATACAGAACACATACCTCACAATAGGATTTTTCTGCCATGTGTCTACTCTCAGATTCCAAACGCTTTTAATTATAACAAGGCTCTGAGCCCCTTTCCAAGAGATGAGTGCCTACAGGGTGGGCGGGCACCACACTGTTAGTGGGATCAGTTGTTTTCTCCTTTCTTCTCCTTCTGGTGCCCAACCTTTGAAGGAAGAACATATGGAGAAGAGCTATGAGCCTGGGAAGGATACATAAATTGTGAAAAGTTCATGGATCCAGACACAACTGGCTACACATCAGAAAAATCTTTCCAGGGTAAACATTTTGTTTAAATATTAAACTTAAGCAAAACCAGACAGAAAGAATCCAGTTGAAATAGCAAAGAAAGGCAGCAATGTTCTCAAGTGAAAGGGTATTAGTAAATGCTTCTCCAGGCTGATGGACCCTCGTGACACAGAAGGACAGCTACAGATACAAAGATTCCTGAAGTCTTTCAGTCTTCTGATTTGCTGCACCACCTTTGGCTGGGATAATTACAGACTTCAGTGATTGCTTTTATATTTAAACCTTAGCATTTGTATTAATGGTAGGAACAAATAATCTGCTTTTGTACAGATATTCTCATGTTTCTGGCATTAAAAAATAGTTATCTTAAGAAATCAGTACTTAAAAGCTTCAGATAGTAGTGGCAATGGGAAAGAAGGTACTGGAAAAAAAGTAGAGCTTCCAAGAAGTCCTCAAAGCAATTCCACACATGAAGGCACAATGTTCGATTCTGATCTTATCAATCTTGTCTTTGATTTCTTCCTCTCAGTGAAGTGTATAATACAGATTTAGTTTCTAAATAATTTATTTTGTATTATATATTGACATAAGGAGAGTATATGTGTGTATGTGTGTGTGGCATGTAAAAGTTAATACTGTCGCGTGCTCTGATTTGCAATTAGTCTTCAGCCAGTCATTAGAATCTGCGTAATCTCTAATGCTCACAGTAGAAATCCAAGGAGGGCTGGTTTGTTTCTTACTAGGAATAAAATCACACAAATGACCCATGTACTCATCAATGGTGTATCTCCTCCCAGGTCGGGACAGATCTTTACTGGAATCCAATTTGATATGTGAAACAAAAGAACTAACTTTAAAAGCTGGAGAATAATCATGGACGGGGGAAGGGCTTATGGGGCCCCATCCCTCTCTGAGGATTTATATGCAGTTAATAGTTGATGGGCGAGACACATTATTTTTAGTGGTACAGCCACTGGTAAGATGCCCATCCTCCTGTTAACAGACTCATGCTCCTGTAACCCTAATAGAACTCACAACCCTAATGAAACTCTTTGGATCACACACACACACACACACACACACACACACACACACATACACGCACGCACGCACGCACGCACAAAGACATGATTGTAGAAGAGGGACTAGCTGGGAAACGAAACGGGATTAGCAGAAGTGGGAGGGGGACAGTGAATATGATTGAAATATATTATGTGCATGTATGATAATGTAATAATGAAACCTATTATTATGTATACTTAATGTATGTTAATAAAAATTTAAAATTCAAATAAAAACCTTAAAAAAAGAAAGAAAAGCTAAGATCCTATGAGGAAAATGAGGAGAAGCAAATTAGTTAGCATGGAGAAGATAAATTTGAGGGGTGACTTTATATAGGTTGGTTTATTATAGTTCACATATACAAACTGAATCTTCAAAGTCTTACTGTGTATGTGTAGTGTATGAGTGTGTGTATGCTCCTGTGTGTACACATGCATGTGCACATGTACACACATGTGGAGGCCAGTGGTCAGTGTTCTGTGTCTTGCTCTATAGCTCGTTGCTTATTTTTTTAATATAGACTTTGTGTCATAACAGAAATCATGGTCCTTTAAAACTTAAGGAGACACATTAAAACAAGTCATTGTATATGAGAAAGCAGAGTTAACTTTTGGAAGTTAGCAAAACTAGTCCTTGGAAAACATTCTGATATTTAGAGTTGATGACAAGTGGCAGATGAGAATATACCAGAGGAAATGGAGTCTTTAACATTTGGTAAATAACCAGTTTGAGGTATCTTCTTCATCAAGGTAGGTAGGGAATAAAACAACTGTTTATGTTTTTTTCAATGTATATTTTTTATTGAATTTTTGTGTGCTTCATACATCTTAATCATATTTAGGCCCCTTCCCTATCTCCAATCACTCCCCCTCCATAGCCCATTCACAGGATTTCATGCATTCTGTTATATATGTTAAGGCCTATTGAGTCAAGTCTGTGCACTCAGATGTCCTTTGGTGTGAGTTCATCCACTGGAGCCTGTTCAGCCTGTCTAGGCTCACTCCCTTAAAGACCAACTCTCCCTGACCACCAGTGATCATCTGACAATAGTTTCTCAGTTAAGGTTGAGGCCTCCTGCTTGTTTCCCCAGTTCTATGCTGTGTTAGACTGCAGAGTGCTAGGCCCTGGATAGGACTCCTATATTAAACTTCACCCACCCAGGGCTCAGGGACCATTGCAGGAGAGGGGGTGGAAAGATTGTAAGAGCCAGAGTTGGTGCATGACCATATCGAAACAGTCTTCTAGACTTCTGGGAACTTGCCAATATGAACTTACAGCAATGATGACAGCATACACAAGACCCATACACATAAACTCAATCAGACAAAAACACAGCATAGATCTGCCTTATTTTTTGAGACAGGGTTTCTCCCTGAACCTAGAGCTCATTGATTGGCTAGACTGGTGGCCAATGAGCCCAGGATTTCCCTGTCTTCCCAGTTCTGGGATTACAGGCCCATGCTACACCTGGCTTTTTTTTTTTTTTTTTTTTTTTTTTTTTTTTAAAAAAAAAAAAAAAAAAAAAAAAAAAAAGAGGACGATAAATCTTTCACTGTGATATATCAAAATAA
>NW_008360322.1:2262774-2267181 GCF_000622305.1 Nannospalax galili
GCCTCTGCCTCCCAAGTGCTGGGATTAAAGGCGTGTGCCACCACGCCCAGCTACACCTGGCTTTTTACATGGGTTCTGGGGATTCAAATTCAGGAGTCCTCCTGCTTATGCAGCAAGCACTTTACCCACTGAACCACCTCCTAAGCTACACCAAGCACCTTAAAATTAAATTTTAAACATAAAAGTTCAACATTTAAACAGAATAGAACTTACAGGAAACATCTAGAAGGTAATTTGATGCTTAAACAAAAATCATTCAATGGGGAATACACTATGATCAGCCAGTAGTTCCATTTTGGCCAAGATGCTGCTATAAATAAATCCAAAGAATGTTTGGATAAAGTTACTTCTGAATATATGAAAACCAGAAATGGTGTTTGGGGCATGGAAGAGAGAACAAGAATTAAATGAGACAAACACAGCAATATAAAGGATTCGAACATATAATTAGGAGCTGAGAAGGCCTTTCACTCTTCATTCATCCCTTTACCTGCCTCTGAGGGTGTACACTCAGCAGGAGCCAAGTGCCCTTTCTGGGGCGATTCTGTGAGGATTTAGCCAAAGACAGAGAGACTGCAGAGAGGCAGTCTATTGGACATTCTTCCTTCCCTTTTTGAGAGCAGTAAAGAAAAGAACAACAGTATTCAAACTGGAAGCAGTTATGGAGTAGTTTCTGAGGTAAAACTGTTCATGAGTTATGGTTGCTATACCCACAACAGTCTATATAAGGGTTTTGCAGGTAAAGGAAAAAAAATACAGGCATGATTTTATCAATTTGGTTACTGTACTCTCCAGTTGATTCTAGCAATATCTTCAAACCACAGCAAAAATAATATTTTACAACTGTATATTGCCAGATCAGAAAACTGTTTTTTAATTCAAATTTATAATCCGGCATAGGATAAAGAACAACTTCTCTAGGATGGTGAGGACTGAGTGGTATCCTATGCACATGGAATATATAGTTGCAGTTAGAATTTGACATTTTGTATTTTGAAAAATTTGAGTTTCCTTTACAAAAGGAATGCATGCCTTTTATGTATAATTTATAAAATATGGTGTCAACATTATAGTGAATTTTTAAAGGATATGATTTTATGAAGCCAGGTATAGTGGTGCATACTTGTAATCCTAGCACTTGGGAGGCAGATGGAGAAGAGTTCAAGGTGGGGCTGGGCTACATAGTGAGACTCTGTGCCATAAAAAGGTATGATTTTATGGACACTGGAGGATCTTTCCCTGTGTATATCCTTCCCCAAGTCACTAAGAATGAAATTTTATTAGCCTGTTTCCTTGAGTCAGCAAAATTTACTGTTAAAAAATCACATATGGTATTAGAGAGAAATAACATTAAAGGCTACCTTGTTATTAGTCAGTTACCTTTTTAATACAAGTCTAGAGAGCTGTCCCTAACAACCCAAGAAGCCACAGAAAGGCTCAAGCTGCTGAGAATTCCTGGGAGATGACAAAGCTGACCCCCACCAGCTGCCATGGAGTTAGCCATAGGCCTGGTCTTGTGGGACCCCACAGCTTGAGATAGTTCTTTTGGCAAATATAGCTGTCTTTGACTGATATGGTGCCCCCAAGCCTGGCAGCATCATGGATGGAAATGTGTGAGAACCCCAGGAGATGAAACATTTTAGTGAGGGCCATTTGCTTATCACGACCCTTATGGGACCCAGCACACTTTGAAGAAATTTCATAGATGTTCTCACAGAATATGCCACATGAAGAAACGCTTGTAAGGTAGTTTGGAATTTCCACTTCCCTCTCCAGAGCTGACTTTAGATTTCTTTTCATAAGTAGTTTAAAACACACCCCTCTTAAACTCCTTCTTTCATAGTATACATGTACTACAAGCCCTAGAAAATGTGGGTCTCCAAAAGGAGTGCTTTTGTAATTTCCCATTAGCGTCTTTGGCAAGGCCTATAGGAAGCAAATTCTAGAAATGCTTTTACAAGTGCTCAGCGTTCTGTTGTAGTAAAAGACTACTGCATTCCTTTTATTGCAGAATATATGAGTAGAGGTCTTTGTAGGTCTATCAACCCTCCCGAAGCCCTTCTCCCTTACACATGCTACTTTTATTCTCACAAATCTTTCCTTTTCCATAACTGTACTTTTTCTCTCCTAGCCATGCAACCACAACAGGCTCCCCTGAAGTGGGATGCAAGAACGAATGTGAGAATCCCTACCTGCTGTCATACATTGAACCACACTTGATGACATACCTTGCTTTTCACCCCTCTTTAACCCCCTGAGAGGAAGCTCAGTGCTAGGAAGCCTGGGGATGAACAGGTGGTACTTGATGCAGAGGATGTGCAGAGGGATGGGGTGGGGATGGGAAGATGGGGACAGTGGAGAGAATACTGAAAGGCGATATGTCTTCACTATCATATCAAGAACTAGCATTCCCTGGGCTCTAGTCGCAGTGTTTTACATTTATGTAAACGTGTTTTACATTTATGTAGCTTTTAGCTTCACACTACAAGGCAAAGAACAGTTTATACTGTGTTAAATTCTTTTTTTATTTATGTGGCCATCATGAAATAATTTAGAGAAGGCTTTCCTTTTAAACAGTGAAATACTTCTATATTTATAAATAAATACATACAAGTATATGTATATATAAACACATATCAAGCTGTCAAAAGAAAAAGGGCTGAAAGAGAAGAGAAAAAATAACACCAAGATAAATGTTTCAGAAGGCTGGAGAGATTGCTCAGTGGTAAGAGTGCTTGCTCTGCAAACAAGAGGATCTGATTTCAAATCCCAGCACCCAGGGAAAAGGCCATGCATGGCTATGTGTACCTGTAATCCTAGCATGGGGGGATAGAGACAGGAAGATCCTAGCCAGCTTAGCCAAAACAACTTCCCATTGGGTGAGAGACCCTGTCTCAAGGTAAATAATTCAAGGAGTGATAGAGGAAGACAGCAGATACCTTGCTCTGGCTTCTGCTTTTATGCACGCAGTCGTGCTCACTTGCACAATCACATGCATGTACCACATAGCCCCCCACACACATAAAAAAGAAAAATAATTTAAATACCCTGACCCAAATGAAGTTGTATTTCTTTTCTCATATAAGCTTCATATAGGCACTATTACACCAACATTTTAATCACCTGAACAAAAAGCCTGACTCTTAAATTTAGTTTTTAAGAGTGGGCCAGAACTTGGGGACACTTGTTCCCCTAGACTTTAAATGTCAGCTTCTGAGTGAAGCCCAGGAGATTTCACAGGTGTGACATCAGAAAAAAAAAAAAAAAAACTAGTCCTTTAATAACATCAAGGGACCAATGAATGGAGTAGCGTATGACATTACAAGCTTCCCAGATGCACAAATGATGTGATTTCTGACTTAAAGGAGCAAAAAGTAACAGTGTGTAAGGGCGGAGGAGCAGGCTGGTGTAACCACCTTATATAGGGTAGTGTAACAGAAGCAAAGGGCTGCTGTGATCCTGGGTCAATTACAAGGAATTAGAAAGGAAGACATAGGACTTTGGTTAGCGAGTGTACTGCATGGTTATCTGCAGATACAGACAAAACCCAAAGCAGTCTGTACTGTTTAATAAGATCTCACTTCCAGGAGAGCTCCAATTGACCAGAAGACTCTTCAGCTCACCTAGATGAAAGGTTCAGAAGATGAAAGGATTTTTCTCATAGTAAAGTTGAACTGCTTGTGTGGCAGAGTTATTGATCTGTGGTCCCTCATCCTGAGATCAAACACCCCCAAGTTCCAGATACTAGCCTCTCTCAGGCAGCTTGCTAAAGAGAATAAGGGCAAGAGGATGAGGGCTGGAGCCTAAGTGCTCTGAATATGCAATGGAAACTGTGAGGTCTATGGAGTGCAGTGACGTGTGTGTGTGTGTCTGTGTGTGTGTCTATGTGTGTGTTTGCACACAAGTGTGTGTGTGTGACAGAGAGAGAGAGAGAGAGAGAGAGAGAGAGAGAGAGAATGAATGTGAATGATATGAAGACTGGAAAATAATCTTTTTAATTTAACTTTATTTTTTCAATTGAATTGTTGTGGGTTTCATACAATACATCTTAATAATTTTTAGATTCCCCTCCCCTATTTGCACCACCTTCCCATAGCCTGCCCACTGGATTTCATGCATCCTGCCATGTATGTTAAGGCCTGTCAAGTCAAGTTTGTGTACTCTGATGTCGCTTGGTATGAGTTCATCTACTAGAGTCTGTTTAGCCTATCTAGCATCATTCCCTTAAAGAAAATCAACTTTAGATGGGCTTGGTGGTGCACATCTTTAATCCAAGTACTCAGGAGGCAGAGGCAGGCAGATCTCTTTGAGTTCAAGGCCAGCTTAGTATACACAGCAAGTTCTAGGCCAGCTGGAGCTTCAGGAAGACCCTGTCTCAAAAAAAAAAAAAAAAAAAAAAAAAAAAAA
>NW_008360322.1:2267203-2346224 GCF_000622305.1 Nannospalax galili
TCAACTCTCCTTCACCCAGTACTGATCAGCTCTCACTAGTTCCTCAGCTAAGATTGGGACCTCTTGCTCATTTACCAAGTTCTAAACTGGTTTTTATCTGATTGAGTTTGCATGGGTCTTGTATATACTGTCACTATTGCTATAAGTTCATATGAGCAAGTTCCCAGAAGTCTGTAAGACTCTGTCTCCTTATGGTCATGTAACACCCCTGGTTCACTCTTACAATCATTCTGCCCTGTCTTCTGCAGTGGTCCCGCGCCATGTGGGTGAGGTTTAATGTAGGAGCCCAATCCAGGAACACATACTCTGCAGTCTCTTATTCTCTATACATTGGCCAGTAACAATCTTTTGAAAGAGAATTATGTGTTTATAGGATGCTGGAGAGAGCTCAGGGGTGAAGAGGACTGGCTGCTCTTACAGAGGACCCAGATTTGGTTCCCAGCACCCACATGGCAGCTAATAACTATAACTCCAGTTCCACGGGCTCCAACACCTTGTGACAGTGCATGCATGGGTGCCCTATGTACATGCAGGCAAAACATTTATACACATAGAATACAAATAAATAGTTTTTCAAGTTTTAAAAAAAGAATTCTGTGTTTACAGACTCTAATTTGACCTAGAAATACTGTTTCTGTCAGGCTAGTGGGGCAGGAGCAATCCTGATTTAAAAGACCCGTTAGAGCAGCAGCATTCAGCCATCCTATGCTAAACTAAGAAATCTGTAGCTGCTGACTCATCCTACCTTCAGCTACTCCAAGGAGGTCATTGATTTAAAAGCTGAAAAGCAGACAAATACTACAAAGGAAACTAAGTGATTCAGAAATGCCATTGCATAAAAAGAATCCCAGAATCGTTATGAACACACACACACACACACACACACACACACACACACACTTCAGTTATGCTGAGAGTATAGATACATGTTTAAAAAAAAGGAGAACTATATAGCCTAGGGGAGGAAACAGTTGCAAACTTTTGCTCTATGCACATGATATTCAGGGAAAGTTGAAAATGGAAAGTAACTGAAGCAATAGGCTAAATAGCAGCCTAGGAGTGTCTCACATATATAAAAGTGTTCATACCAAGGCTATTAAAAAGTTAAAGAAAAAAAAAGAAAGCAAAACTCCCCTAAGTGTAACTTATTTTTAGTTTTTCTTACTATCACAGGTGTTTTGGGGAAAAATCTTAGAAGAAGGGAACCCTCTCTCCACTTGAAATCTTGACAATCTGTGGAAGCAGGAAAGTAGGTCAAGCCTGAGGCATTAAACATATTATCTGAGGTATTTTGTCAGTGCAGATCTCTCCAAGGAAGAGGCACAGGACATCTCTCTTTGGATGTGACTGCTTGTTCTTTTACAACTAATATTTGAATTGGTTTCTCTTTTTCTGTGACTATTTTGTCAGCATTTCCTCCTCTTTTCCTTTTACTTTTTTCCGCTTTATCAACCACACACAACATACATACTCATCCCCAGTCGACTGGAGAACTAACATCTAACCATCTCCTCTCCTGACTAACAGCTATGGGAAGATGTGTGCTTGCAGATTGCTCTGCGCTCCCCAATAGCCTATACTGTGCGCTACGCACTACACCAACAGAGTCACAAAGGAGAGGATTACATTAAAGCCTGGCTTCTGTACAGCTTGTCAAGCCTCAGCAGAATTTCAGAGACAAATGTAGCTTGCTGCCTTGTATTTGGCTGCAGCTAAAGTGTGGTGTGTAGACGAGGAGCAGATTCAACAACTGGGAGTTGGAACCAGCTCCCACACCAAAATTGCCAGATCAGAATCTGCAAATTAATAATATCCCCCAAATGATTTCAATGGACATCAAAGTCTGAGAAGTATTGCTTTAAAGTATTTTACCATGTTTATTGTATTTAAGAATTATTTACATTACTTATTATACAAGCCAAACACTCAAGTCATTTATTCAAATAACATTTACTCTCCCAAACAACCCTATGTATAATCATATGGTCAATAGGCACTATTATATTCCATTTTAAAAATGAAAAACATGAAAGCATGAAAGTGTTAAATGCTTGCCAGGATGGATAGCTGGTAAGGAATGGGGATTAGAGTTCAGAAATTATTGTACAAATCTATATTCTCTGTCTGCTGGAGACAGGCAGAAATAATTAGAATAGATTTATACGGTTGTTGCTGTGGGGTATGAAATCCAGAGCCTTGCCCATGCTAGCTAGGCAAATGCTCTGTTACTGTGCTACATCTTCAGCCCTACAATATATTTTTAAAGATTGGACACTGTGAGCCCAGCATGATAGTGCATGCCTTTAACCCCAGCACTCGGGAGGCAGAAGCAGGTAGATCTCTGTGAGACAGAGGCCACCAGCCTAGTGTACATATGTACATAGCAAGTTTCAGGCCAGCTGGGACTGCAGGGAGATCCTGTCTCAAAAAAAAAATCCAAAAAAACAAACAAACAAAAACAAAACAAAACAAAAACAAAGGATACTGTGGGGCTGGGGCTAGGGCTAAGGAGATAGCTTAGTAAGTAAAATACTTGTAAAATACTTGCCATATAAGCATGAGAATCTGAGCTAGATCCCCAGAACCATGAAAGAAGTCAGTTGTGGTGGCATGCACATATAATCCCAATGCTGGGGTGCGGAGACAAGTGGATCCTTGGGGCTTGCTGGCCAAACAGTCTAGCCTGATTCCAAGGTTGACCTCTGACCTGCATGCATACTCACATGTTTATAACACAACCCCCATACAAACATACATGCACACAGAAATAAAGAAATAAAACAAAGGATAACACTTTGCTCCCAAATATAAACAAATTAAAAAAACTATAAGTATTTAAAACAACTGTTTTGGGATTAGAGGGATGGCTCAGCAGTTAAGAGCATTTGCTGCTCTTTGAGAGGACCTGATTTCAATTCCCAGCACCCTCATCTGGCAGCCCACAACCACCTAAAAGTCCAGCTCCTGGGGATCAGACATCCTCTTCTGACCTCTGAGGGCACACACACACACACAAGGGCATATACACACACACACTCACTAATGAAAATAAAATAGAAAAGAACAACAGCAAGTATTCTGTAAGCTTCAGATCACAGTGGAAGTTCACTTCAAAAGGAGAGTTAGTTCAGGAAGGGATGCAAAAAACAAAAGCTTTTCCCATCAGATGATCAGGAATTCAAGATGGCCAGAAGTAACATCTTACCAAAGAGAGAGAGAGCACACAGCCAAATAAATGAAAACAATTACTTTGATGATCTAAAAATGTTTCTAGGGGCTGGGGATGTAGCTCAGAAATAGAGTGATTGCCTAGCATGCACAGGCCCTGGGCTCAATCCTCAGAACTAAAAAAACAAAACAAAAATATTTGTGTGCATTGAGGGGAGAATTCTGAAAAGGGCTAAAGTGAAAAAGGTTAAGCTGTATACACGAGAACCTGTTTGTTAATATCCTCAAAACACATTAAAATGGGAAGAAAAAAATTTCTAAATGCTACTTTCTTGTTTTGCTTGTCAAAGACAGGTCAAGAAACGTTTTTGTTTGTTTTGCTTTTTGAGACAAGGTCTCACATAGCACAGGCTGGACTCAAACTCCTATGTAATTAAGGCTGGTCTTGAACTCCTTATCCTCCTCCTTTACCTCTCAAGTATTGGAATTTTAGCATGTGACACCACATCTGGTTCAAAAGACTTTAAAACTATTTTCAGACAACTCACAGAGCTGGGTCTCTGGACTTCTGGAACAGTCCAGATCATGATGATTTTGGCTGGCCCAGCCATTTTCTACTTTGATTTCTAGACCTTGCCTACTTTTTATCTTTTAAAAATATTTATTATTTTTATTTTATGTGTATGAGTGTATTGTCTGCATGTATGTAAGTGCACCATGTCATGCAATGCTCACAGAGGTCAGAAGAGGGTGTCAGATCCCCTGGAACTGGGGTTATGGACAGTTGTTAACTGCCGTGTGGGTGCTGGGAACTAAATCTGGGTCTTCTGTAAGAGCAGCCGGTGCTCTCCACCACTGGGTCATCTCTCCAGCACTCCTTGCCTCCTTTCAAAACACCTCACAGCTCTGATCTTCAATTTGCTCCCTACAGACTTGGATTTTTCTAAGTTGCCTGTTTCACAGTTTCCATGGAAGAGCAGCTCAAGAGGAACAGTAGGAAATGGCACCTGAGGCTGCAATATTTTTCTGGAACTTACAGAAAGTAGATTTCATCCCCAAACACCTTTCACACATTTGGAAATGTCATTCTAAGTATAATGCCGCCAGCACCTTGCAGTTTGTGCTTGAGCTTTGAATCCGAGTAGAGCACAGAAAGAACGGAGGCAGCAAAATGAGAAAACCTCATCAGCAACTTCTCTAGGAATCCAGATAATCCTAGAAACTTCCAAAAGGGGGTACTTTATTGTTTATGGAAATAAATTGCTTATACAAATTAAAAGAAACATACCAGTGTGATAGTTATGAAGGAGTACAACTTTTTGGTTTAATTCTAAGATGCAAAAGGGACTTCATTGATTCTTTCCACAAGTATGTCTGAGTACTTACAATGTGCCTCGGTACTGTGCTAGGCCTGAGGATTTGACAGTAAAGAAAAACAGATATAGTCTCTGCTCCCATGGAGCTAGGTCATGGTCGAGTGGGTCAGGAAGGCATGAATGAAAAATTCCCACCATCAAAGAGAGGGTAAAGGGGAGAAGGTAAAAATGAGCAAAGTCTAGATATGTATGCATGAAAATGTCTTAAAGAAACTCATTTTTTACACTAAATTCTAAGAAAAAAATTTAACTCCTACCAAATTGGGCCAGTGAGATGGCTCAGTAGATTAAGGCACCTGCCATCAAGACCTGACAATCTGAGTTTGATTCCTGGGTCCCACACAGTGGAAGGAGATAACCGTCTTCTGCAAGTTGTCTTCTGACCACCACCTGTGCACCCCTGGCCCAGACATATATACATACATACACACAAATAAGTAAATAAACAAACAAATAAATGTAAAACAAATTTATGAAGAATTCCCACCAAAGAACATGTGATGAAAAAATGAGTTAAATACTCTGAAATCAAGGAAGACGGGAGGGCCAGCAAAGGCTGAAAAGTGACCCTTGAGATAAATATTTGAGAGTGACGATATATACAACTGTGTGAGAACTCAATAGGAACTGAGATTCAACAAAATGGAGAAATTGGAAGCAGAGACTAGGGTGGTTGTGTACAGAAAGCCAAGAAGAGAGAGCAAGATGAGGCAGGAGGGCCAGCAGGTGGGAAACCATGCAGGGTTTTGTCAGTCAAGTTGGAGGTTCTGACTCACTCCGGGGGTTTTAATCAGGGGTGAGGGGGGCAGAAAGACATGTGGGAAAGCTCTCTCTGGCTAAAGCATGGAGGAATGGATTGTATGATGGACAAAGAAGATACAGGGGGATCAGTTCAGAGTGTTTGCAATGCTGCAAGTGAGAGAATTAAGGTGGTAGTGATTAAGGTGCAAAGAACAGAGTTGAGGGAGACAGGAGGAAAAAGAGTAGGGCATGGCGAGGAAATCAATATGGGGGTTGGTGGAAGGGATGTCAAAGTTACTACTAAGATTTTTTCTGGCATACATAAGTGGGTACACACTGGTCACTTAAGAATGGAAGACTAAAGTTTGTGGAGAGAAATCATTAGTCCAAAACTGGACTTACTGAATTCAAGATGCTTTGGAAATATCTGGTGAGATAACTTATGGGCAATTGAATGAACTGGCCATGCAAGTCTGAGACTTGGCTAAAAAAGTCTGACTTGGACATTTAGTAATCATTGGCATGTATAAAAATAACTGAAGCTTGGGCAGGAGAGATGACTCAGTGGGTAAAGACCTGCTGCCAAGCCTGCCAACCTGAGTTTAAGAGAATGGTCTTCTCAGAGTTGTCCCTCTGGCATCCATGGGTGTGCCATCCACATGTGCAAGCACTCACATAGTTACACACACACACACACACACACACACACACACACACACGTGCACACACTAAATACATAAATAAAATGAAAAAAGGATAACTGAAATTGAAACATGAAAAGAGAAATGGAGTACAAATACCCTAGAGAGACTATTCAAGGTTAAAGGAGTAATGGGCAAAAGCGGATGCCCTGAGAAATTCTAGTAGTGCACTCAATAGCCAGGTAGAAGATGAATCTGTAAATGAGATTTTAAGAAGGAGCCAGAGAGATGGAGAAATGCAAGAAGACTGTGGGGTTTAGGAGCCAGGAGGAGAAGGTACTTTGAAAGGTGGGCAATGGTCAGTACAATCAATTGCTGTCATTGAAGTCTGAAAATTATCCATTTAATGTACTGACAAGATCACTAGTGTACTTAGTACTGACTCAGTGGACTGATTATTGGGAGCAATGAGTGACAGGCACCAGAATTAAGTGGGAAAGGAGTGTGTAAGAAGCATTAAAATAGAGAAAGTTCAGACGACAGACAGGATCCAACACCAGAACCTCTCATTCAGCCTAAAACCCAAAGTCCCAGAATAACGGACAAAAACATGAACCTGCCCTCTCCCTCTCCTCATCTGTGTTTCCCTTTCTCATTCCAGGCACACTGGCTTCCTTATTTTGTGGCTGTATCAGCATTCACTCTGTGGCTTTGCCTTTGTTGTTCCTTTCATCAAGAATGTTCTTCCTTCACATAGATTAAAAAGTTTCTCCCTAGCCCTCTAGGTCTTTGTTCACAAATTATCTCAGCAAGGTCTCCCTAGCATATTCCACTTACTACTAAAATTAAACCTGGTGCCCACACTCACCATGCTGTTTCCTGCTTTATTTCACATTTCTTACCACTGACCAATCATTTTTCATTTTTGTGTTCATTATCTTTTCTTTAAAAGATTTATTTCTATTGTTCGTGTATGAGCATTTTGCCTTCATATACATATGTGCACCAAGTGTGTGCCTAGCGCCCACAGAAGCCAGAAGAGGGAGTCTGATCCCCTGAAACTGGAGTTACAGATGTTTGTGAACTACCAGGTAGATGTTGGGAACCAAACCTGGGTCCTCTGCCAGAGAAACTAGTGCCCTTAATCACTAAGCCATCTCTCCAGTCCCTCATCATTTACCAGAACATCATCAAAGAATGGAAATTTCTCAAGAATTTTTCTTATTTTCTTGACAATATTTAAAATGGTGATGTGAGATGTATATTTACATAGCAAATTTACATGATTAAAGTATGCAAAAATGTAGGTTACAAAGCACTATCATAGAAAAGCTCCCATTTATTTAAGTACATATGCATTCTAGGATGCTGAGAGACTACATAAAGAAAACATGGCTCAAGCAGTCTGAAGTAATAAGTATCTGTATGGATCTGCACAACAGGAAGTCCAACGCAGGCTGGTTTTCAGTGCCCAGTGAGTATCTCTGGGGTCCTGGCTTTTGTCATGCCTTTGCTCTTCCTTCCATCAGTGGTCTTCATCCCTTTGGGTCCCGAGGATGCTGCTACTGGACATTAGGGGTACATTTATTCTCTGTGTTTGTATCCCATTTGAGAGAGACCAAGAGAAATTGCTTCCAGAAACTCTTCCAAAGAATGTGAAAAACTTGCAGAAATCTCCAGCAAACTGATTGTGCAGGCTCATGAGTGCAACTCATAACAGATGCCAATTTTAATCTAACTGCTGCTTAAAATTTGGGATTGCCCTTCAATCAGTCAAGCCCATCCCTGTAATACACAGGTGTCACATAGGGGTTACGACTGCCCCCCCCAAATCAAGGATCTTTTTTAGAAGAAAAGTGAGGATGGATGGTATGTGGGAAACTAAAGACATCTGCTGAACCACACATATGTGTCTGGGGTGAGGTTACCAGAATATTACTGTCTTTGGGTAAAAAAGATAAAAAATGATTTCATCCTCTAGAAATTGTCCTATAGTGAATGGATTTTTTAAAATAGGGGTCAATGAATCCCAATGTATTTTAAAAAGATTAAGTGATAACCTCTTTCTGTGAGCTTTTTGCATGGGTTCTACCTTACTCTTAAGTGCTTGTTTATATTTCATTGTTAGTACAACCTCAAAGACGCAACAATGAGGGCAAAAGCTGAATGGCAAAACAAATGGGAGAGAATCAGTGCTAAGGCGGTATGTGATGAAACCCGTGCTGCTTTCTTACAGAACGTTTCCAGAGAGGCCTTAGAAAATCACTGAATTCAGAATAGCTCTCTGGAGGAAGGAAAGAACAGCATATCCCTTTGTTGTTTTCTGTCTTCTGACTTCCACAGCTGCTGCCTCATAGGGTAACTCTACAACACCTCGGGCTTACATGCCTGACTCCTCAGAGGCAGAGTTGAAGCATCTGCAGGGCAGTTCCTTATTGTCTTCAGTGCTATAGGCAGCCCTTTAATCAGCTTAATGGAGCAGTGGCCACAGGAAATAGTATGTCATTGCTACAGTGTCCATGGCTAGATGCAAAAAGAGGACAGTGTCTAGCAAGGAGGGAAAGCTGAGCTGGTGATTCTAGGCTGGTACAGGGTCTAGACAATAAAGTTAGCTCTCTGACTAGAACAGTATCCTCCAATAAACAACAGATGATAGTATAGTCTTCCTTCCCTGATCCTTCCTAAGCATTTGTACTTTTATTTATACACGTATATTCATGCTACATAAGACTAAATATTTCTTAAGAGCAGAAGCTATACACATCTTTTTGCTCATCCATGAATGCAGGATGCACTAAATAGATATTTTAAAATAAAATATTCTTGGAACTGGAGAGACAGCTCAGTGGTTAAGAGCACTGGCTGCATTTGCAGAGGACCTGGGTTCTTCTGCTCTCTGAGGGCACTGCATGACATGGATGCACTTACACACACATAGGCAATACACTCATACACATAAAAAATAACAATAAATAAAATATTCTTGTTTGTTCTGATATGACAGTAATCAAATATTATAAGTAATGAAGATGTAGCAGAACATCTATAAAATAGCAAAATTTGGTAAATAGAAAACTATTCCTTTAGAAGAATCTGTATTTACATTAGTAAAATAAGGGACTTTAATAAATGAACTTACAAGATAAACAGGCAACACTGTTTGTGAAATTCCTAGTTCTGTGTTATTTCATGGATGGCAATTCTGGAAGCATACAAGCATTTAACCAGGGATAGGTGAACAGGGTACAAAAGCTTTCCTTCAATTTTAGGAATGAACAAAAAACAAATGCCATCAAGTGCGTGGCAGTAAGGAAGCAGTATCACATTTGTCTTAAGGAAGTCTAAGTCTGTCCTTATAGTCAGTGTTGACTTAGCATCTGTATACAAGGTCTGGTATCAGTGGTATGAGAAATACCTAGGCTATTGTTACATTCCTGTACTTTATACTCCAGTAGGTAAAAGAAGCAGAATAGAGATTGATATAATACAAACGAATATTCAGTAAGTTCCTTTATTCTATTATTACTTTAAAATATTAGTTTATAGGGCTGGAGAGATGGCTCAGGAGTTAAGAGCACCAGTTGCTCTTCCAGAAGACCTCAGTTCAGTTCCTGGTACCCACACAGTAGCTAACCAACTGTCCTTAACTCCAGTTCTGGGGGGTATCTGACACCCTCTTCTGGCCTCCTTGGGCAATGATCACACATGGCGCACTTACATACATGCAGGGAAAACACTTATACACATAAAAATTTAAAAATAAATAAAAAACTTTTAAAAATGCTATTCTACTGTGAGTACTCAGTAACCATGAGGACAGCTTATGAAAAGTGAGGTAAAATGGTGGTTTGAAAATTTTCTCTTCCTCAACTTCATATACTCTGAACTATGTGGACAACTATTCATTAATTTCAATAACAACTAGAAACAAAATTGAGTAGTTTTAGAGCTTCCTCTATCTCATAACCTGTCTTTTTACTTATTTATATTTTATTATTTTTATTCTATGTGTATGAGTGTATCGTCTGCATGTATGTAAGTGCATCATTATCATGCAATGCCCAGGTCAGAAGAAAGTTTCAGATCCCCTGGAACTGGAGTTATGGACGCTTGTTAGCTCCCATGTGGGTGCTGGGGATCAAACCCAGGTCCTCTGCAAGAGCAGCCAGTGCTCCTAAACACTGAGTCATCTCTCTAGTCCCCTCACAATTTGTTTTTAGGGACTGAAAATAAAAAATCTTAGCCATCAGCTCAATGCTTTTGGAAACACTCTTTGGTGGATGAACCTGAGGCTATTGGGTAGTTACTAATACAGAGAAAGCATGAATTCCTCAGGGCTAGTTCATAGCCATAGGCCAGACAGTTGTCCAGTGGAGACGAATTGACACAGTATGACTTTCTATAAGAATATGCTACCACTAAAATCCTGAGATCATAATGCCATCTCAAAATCACAGTATTTTCATCCTGGAAAGATGATAGAAAACATCTTAGAAGAAGATTAAAAGTTTGCTGTGGCTGTTTAAAGTCATGTAATCAGTTTGTACCAGGGACATTGAATTCCATCATAGTATTTTGGATTAGGTAAAAATACACACATATGCATTACCAAACACAAATAACCCAGCTTCCTCTAAATTGAATAAAAATTGTTTTTTTTCTGAAAATTCTCAAACATTTAAAATGACCACTGCACAAGGAATAATTTTGTTTGATTGATACTAAGTTTTTATATGGCATTGATATTACAAGGAAAAATACAACTAAATCATGGTCTCTTTCATGAGTAAGAAGCAGAATGTCAAATGTGAGCTATGCTGGGGTAGGGATGAGTGAAAAGAGTTGGTGAAAGGGGAGTGGGCAGAGAGGAAGAGCTCCATGGACACTGAGTCCAGAAAAAGTGAGAAAGTGCTCAACCATTAGGGGAGAAGGTCCTTACGGAGGGGCTGTGCGTGCAGACCGTGGTGCTTGGAGCAGCCTGGCACAGTGAGGGTTGAGGGAGAGAGGAATGTAGTAGGAGACAGCAGATCATGCTTGGTAGGTAAGGATCTTAAATTAAATGCCCCTAGAAGGAGCCTGAACTTATCTGTTAAAAAACAAGCAAAAGCTGAAGGAGTTTAGAGATGCCTGTTCAGTTTCAAGTTACAGAAAAACAACTTCAGCATCAATAGAGTGGCTTGGAAAGGGTGAGACAGCAGGCTAGAATAACAGCACAATAATTCCTGTTAGAGATGAGGAAGTTTAAGAACATAAGAAGGGAGCAGGGGAATGAGCCCCGCTGATTTCACCCTTTACCTGTAATACATATAAAACTGCCAACATGTTGTTTACAACAGTAGAAACTTCACCAACAATCTTCTCGTGCCTATTTTCATCTGTTTACTACTATACAGTAAGTTCAGGTTAAGCGTCCATATTCTAGGGCTAGAAAGATGGTTCTGGAGTAATAATCATTTGCTTCTCTTTCAGAGGACCTGGGTTCAGTTCCCAGTACTCATATCATGAAGCTCACAACTCCCTGCAACTCCAGTTCCAGGGGATCCAATATCCATCTCGTCTATGGGAAACTGCATGCATGTGGTGCACATACATACATTCAGGCACACATACACATAAAATAAATAAATATATCTTTTTTTAAAAAATAACTTAAGGGGGCTGGAGAGATGGCTCAGTGGTTAAGAACACTGGCTGTTCTTGCAGAAGACCGGGCTTTAAATCCCAGCACCCACATGGCAGCTAACAACTGTCTGTAACTCCAGTTTCAGGGGATCTGACAGCCTCTTCTGTCTTCTTCCATGGGCATTCCACAACACGGGTGCACTTACCTACATTCAGGCAATACACACATACACATAAAAAATAATAAATAAAATATTAGAAAAAATTTCAAATCAGGCATGGTGGCACATGCCTTTAACCTCAGCACTTGGGAGGCAGAGGGAGATGGATCTCTTTGAGTTCGAGGTCAGCCTTGTCTATACAGAGATCTCCAGGGCTACATAGTGAGACCGTGTCTCAAAAAAAAAAAAATAGACTTTGTAGTCTATGAGACTGTAAAAGTAAAGTCCTTTCCTAAAAGCATTAGCCTGTAGTTTAGAATATTCTGTGAAGCCTGCAATTTCTCAGAAGTTTTTAAATTACTGTAAATATGGGGCTGGAGAGATGGCCCTGTGGTTAAGAGCACAGACTGCTCTTGCAGAGGACCCAGGTTTGAGTCCCAGCACCCACATGGCGGCTACGGACCATCCTTAACTCCAGTTCCAGGGGAATCCAAAGCCCTCTTCTGACCTCCGTGGCATTACACAACATGGGTGCACTCACATACATGCAGGCAATACACTCATACACATAAAATAAAAATAACAAATAAAATATTTAAAAAATTGTTGTAAATAATTAAAAAATTCTGACATTTCTAGGAAGTACAGCTACATCTTATAAAAGTGTTTTCTGTCATCCCTCTACTTGGTTTCTTCTTGTTGTCTGTTGGCTGTTTTTTTCTGTTGTTGTTGTTGTTGTTGTTTGTTTTACTTTGTTTTGTTTTTAGACAAGGGGCCCAGACTAGACTCAAATTCACTTCATAGTTTAGGTTCTCCTTGACCTCATAATCCTTCCTCCTCAGTCTCTCAGTACTAGGATTGTTAGGTATGTACTACATACCAGGTCACATAACCTGTTTTCTTGTCTTTCCTCAGTATCATAAATTTAGGCATGGCAACAACATCTTTCAAACAATAGACAGTAAATGTAGAATACACAAATAACACCAATATCAAATCTAAAATGCTTCCTCAACTGTCTTCTATGTCACTGATTTCCATACTTTTAAAAATGAAAAGGCTCACCTCTCTAGAACTTTCTGGAGATGTGTTCCATTTAAATATTAGAATTCTTAGATGATAGGGATCCAAATGTTTGTACATGAACAGGTCCAGAGAATCCTTCTGCCTACCTTTTTGTTTCTCCTATCACCAAGAATTATCAATAATCAATGGCATGAATTTGACAATGGCTCATTTGCATACTTAAACTGACATTCGGAAATGACAATGAGCAGTCAACAGGTGACTGTTCTCCGAGGAAATGCCCTTTCTCTCCATATAGCTTCCACTTTGGGGCTAAGACTTGAAGAGATTTTCAATTTATCAAACAACAGAGAGTCTCCCAGTTGAGATCCCTATGTGACTTCATTTAGAATGCAAATGCCTGCACCAAGATTTTAAATGGCATTTCTCCTGCTGGAGTTAGAACATGGAGTTATCCTCACCATAGAGGTTTAGTAATTACAAGTAAAGACCTTGAAGGCTTTAGGAGAAAATAAGTTCTCCTTGTGTTAGCTGGGTAGTATACGTGATGGAAAAGACTCTCAAAACTCTTATGCTGTCATGGACTCTCAACTTAAAATAGAGATAGCAATTGCTGCTGTGAGGAGTGACTCCACACTATGGCATCTATCTGTAAATACACACCATCATTGGGCCTTCACTAATAACCCAACTCAAAATAAAAAGATTGGGCTGTAGGTGTGTATCTTGGTGGTACGAGATACCCTTAGTATTCACAAAAACCTGGATTTCATTCTCAATACCAAAATATTTAAAAATTTAAAAAACAAAAGAGAACCGATGATATGGGTGAAAGAGTAGCCAAGTGTGCTGACATGAGTTCAATCCCTGAAACCTACATGGCAGAAGGAGAGAACTGGCTGCCACAAGTTGCCCTCTGATCACCTACACAGCATCATGGCATGTGTACCACCCCCAACACAAAAATAAATAAATAATAAATAAATAAATAAATAAATAAATAAATAAATAAAAAAGAAGACTGTAAAATAAAGATATAGGCTGGAGGAAAAAACAAAAATGTCTCCAAAAGTACACACATTAAAAATGTGTCAGGGCTGGAGAAATGGCTCAGTGGTTAAGAGCACTGGCTGCTCTTGCAGAGGACCTGGGTTCAATTCCCAGCATCCACATGGCAGCTAACAATCATCTGTAACTCCAGGTCCAGAGGAACCTGATGACCTTTTCTGGCCTCTGTGGGAAATTGCATGACATGGGTGTACTTACATATACATAGGCAATACACTCATACACATAAATAAAAAAATAATAAAATATTTTTAAAAAATAAATAAAAATGCATGTCAACACATTGATGTTCCATGATCCCTATAAAACTGCTGCCTTTTAAAACTTTTTTTTTATTATTTTTATTTTATGTGTATGTGTGTACTGTCTACATGTAGGTGAGTGCACCTGTGTCATGCAATGCCTGCGGAGGACAGAAGAGGCTGTCAGATCCCCTGGAACTAGAGTTACAGACAGTTATTAGCTGCCATGTGGGTGCTGGGATTCAAACCCAGGTCTTCTGCAAGAACAGCCAGTGTTCTTAACCACTGAGCCATCTCTCCAGCCCCTCTGCTGCCTTTTTTATCCAAAAGACTGACTAAGCCAGTCCTAAAATTAATATGGATGCTCGAGCTGAGAATAGCCCTAAAGGCTTCAATAATTCATACTTCCCAGTTTCAAAACATATAACAAAGTAACAGCAATTAAGACAAAAGTGCTGCATAAGTGTAGGACTATGGACCATGGAAAAGAACTGGGAGTCCAGAAAGAAAACCTTACATGCACGGTCAGTTGATTTTCTGAAATTCTCAAGAAAATAGAAAAAAACTCATTTCAACAAATGGTTGCTGACAATAGATACAGTCAAAAGAATGAAGCTGGCTCCTTCATACAATACATAAGAGATGGTGAACGTTTTCTGCCCTGAATCCCTTTCCCTTAGCACAGTGCTTGTGAACCACATTACAAACATGGCCTTTCCTTCATCTCACAAAGATCTGCCTTCCTCTGCTTCCCAAGTGCTGATATTAAAGACCTGTGCCACCATGCCCAGCCCTGCTTTTCTGAACTCTTAAGCTGAACCACTCCTTTTCTTCTATTCCTTTTCTGTGCTTTCCTTAATGCTTTGAGCTGCCCCAACATGTTAGAATTCTTTACTTTTTCTCTAAAACTCCCTTCCCCTCCCCACCATGTGGCTCTGGTCTACCTCATGTCTGCTGTCTATGGCTTCATGACTTTTTTCCTTCTTCCCTCCATTCTCCTCCTCAAGGCAACTGTTGAGATTTATGGTTTGCTGCTCTGAGGATTTTTCCTTAAATTCTAATAAAATTGTCTTGAAGTTTCTGCTTGAGTTGATTCTAAAATTCTTTTGTGAATGAGAACCCTAAAAGGGGACTCCATTTCCCCCCGGTATCACTTCCAGATAACAGTCCATTGTTGGGGGAAGTCAGGGCAGGAACTTAAAGCAGAAACCATGGAGGAATGCTGCTTACTGGCTCACTCTCTGACCAGCTCATGCTCAGCTAACTTTCTTATAGCCCAGACCTACCTACCTAGGGATGTACTGCCCATAGAGGGCTGGGCTACAATAATTATTAGCAGTCAAGAAAATGCCCCACAGACATGCCCATTGGCCAATTTGATTCTCTATTAAGGTATAACTGTAATGTGGCTTAGTCACAGGGCAAAAACTGATTAAGGTAGAGACTGACCAGGAAGGAGCACAGTAAATCCTTCTGGGTTATAAAAAGTAGATCTTGAATGTGGTAGTGGTTATGGGACTATGAAATTATATCAAACTTATTAACATACAATGAGCTTAAAGTGGGTTCATTTTATTGCATGTCAATGATCATCAAATATGACCTAACAGCTAGCTCCTCTCAGTGACTGGGCACCAATTTTCCCCCCTTGAAATTCTCTCTCCATGTTATTTTAAATCTTAAGTGGAACTGTCCTTTTTACCTTCACTATCCCAAGGGGAATAATATGGGCATTTTAGAGAAACCTAATTAAAAAAGGAAATAGGTACATTTTCTTTTTAGCAGAGCAATTGTTTAATAATTGGTTTTGCTAAAAATTTAATGGTTTTTCTGATTTCTTTTTCTCCTGCTTAGGCTTCAGTCATACTTTTCTAAGTGATACTATAGTTTGATTATAGTTTTGAGGTTTTCCTTTGAAGATCGTCTTTGGCTATTTTGTTCTTTGACTCTCACCAAAGGCTTTCTTTTTAGAAACTGTTTTCCAGAGTGTTGCTTCTAAGAAAAATAAACACATTGCAGGTTTTATCCTTATGTCATAGGAATCAAGATTACTATGAGACAAGGGATCGAGGGGCCATAGTGTTTCTGTTCCATTTACTTTCTTTCAAATGATTCCTCCAACCATCTATAAACCAGACCACCTTTTTCTCTAGGCTCTAAAAGTCAGATTTCTGCTAGTGGTTGAATAGTAGAATAGGTGTGGTATGTAAATCAGCAGTTCAGTTCTTTAATCAAGCATAATTAGATTTTTCATCAAACCCCAAAATGTTGTGACATGTGTTGTTGCTGATGCTTAAAGACTAAGAAAAAGTGTCTGCTACAAATTTTAGTTCATACAGTCATTGGTACTCCAGTTTTGATGAGTTCTTCTGTCATATAGTGCAGGGAACAACCATGGTGATTATTCTAGGATCATACAAAGTATCATATTTAAAATGTCTAGAATGTGCCACTCAATATCATGACATTTGAAAGTTTTTTACACTTTCTGTTGGTCTGGTGGCAACATAGTTATTGTTGCTTTCTAATAGCTACAACATAGCTGCTTGCTAATCAGGTTGTTATTCCTGGAAGTTTAACTATGTAACTATAGCTCTCATGCTTCCTAAGAAATACAAGTCCTGATGATTTTCTGAGAACCTCTTACTGACACTTTCTAATAAGATCGGGAGAAAGGACATCCACTCATATTTACTAAAAGGGCATCAACATCCTAGAAGGAAATCCTTCAGAAAACAATGGCACTCTCCCTTAAAAGAATGCTGCACTCCTAAGTATTTCAGTGCTACACAGTTGAAAACAAGTAATGAAACACAATCTCAATAGTAGTCTGAATCAAAAGTGATTTTTTGAGTCTTTAAATGTAATGTTTTCAGATTTTATTAGTCTTTTTTCCATTTTTATGAAGGTAGAAGAATAAAATATGATAAAACTATGACTAAAGGGAGTCATTTCAGTAAGAATTAAATGAAAATTCCAAGTGGTAAAAAGAATTTTAACATAGTTTAGTTGGCACATAAAATAATCATTCATCCTAATCTTCAAAATTTTAAAACAACTGGAAACTAGCTAAAAATCTGACAAGGGAGAATAAATGAGCAAATAAATAAAAGAATATTACACTAATTATAAGTCAAATGTCTAATCTTCTTGGTGATGGTTTTGTTGAGCTAAAATTCACGTACTACAAAATTTATCCCATTAAAGTACACAGTTCATTTTGTGGTATATTCACAGAGTTGAATTTGCACATCAACTTCCATTGTTAGCCATCTTAACAATATTGTTTTCCTGTCCATGAACATAGAATGTCTTTCTAATTATCAAATCTTTAAAAAATTTTAAATTATGTGTATGTGGGGTGGTATGTGTATGTGAGTATAGGTGCTCATGGAGACCAGAGGCATCAGATCCCTTGAAACTAGAATTGCAGGAGACTGTGAGAAGTTCAATGAAGATGCTGGGAATCAAACTTAGGGCCTCTTCAAATGCAGTTGTGCTCTTAACAGCTGAGCCATCTCTTAAACCTCTGCAATAACTTTTTTTACAATATATATTTTTATTGAATTTTTGTGCATTTCATACAATACATCTTAATCATATTTAGACCCCTCTCTTATCTGTATCAGTTCCAGAACCCCCTCACTGGATTTCATGGCTCCTGTCACATAACTTTGAATGGAGTAGAGGAATGACATGATATGGATATCACTGAGAAAACAGAGGGATATTCCTTGTTGATGGGATAATGTATTATTTGGATTTTGTTTTTATGTATTTATGAATTTTTCAAATTTTCAACAAGAAAATCATACATATAGCCAAAAAAATCAGTTTAAAAGGAAAATGTCCTTTAATCAAATATGTGTACATTTAAAGTATTTTATAAACACTAAAGATGTTTGGAAATGAAAATGCTTGAAACATTTTTCAATATACAAGAACATACCACTGTCTCCTCTTGGTCGTTTCATCATCGGAATTTATAGTATGTAAGCTATAACATGACATACTGCGGTAGGTAGGAGTTTTAACAAAACACAGGATTCCTGCCCTCAGAAAAGCTATAGC
Source organism: Nannospalax galili (assembly GCF_000622305.1). Classification (NCBI taxonomy): domain Eukaryota; kingdom Metazoa; phylum Chordata; class Mammalia; order Rodentia; family Spalacidae; genus Nannospalax; species Nannospalax galili. Next base: position 2,285,320 of record NW_008360322.1, read on the forward strand.
CAGTGGCAGAACAATAACTTCAATCAGAGTAGCAAATAGTCAAGCAATTTACAAGCTGTAAAGAACACTTTGAAAGAAAATATTCAGTACTGTGATGAGAGAACACTGGTAAGATAGAGTAAACCCACTTTAATATTGTGGTCGGGAAAGTGCTAAGCTTCTTTTTGTAGGATTCTGGACACAAGTCCTTAATTACATATAGCCTTTGCAAGTATTTTTACAGTTCTGTTGGTAGTTTGTCCCATTTTTTGCATGTATGTGTGGTATATATGTGTATGCATGTTCATACGTGTGTGGGTACACAAGTATGTGTGCTTGTGTACATGGGTGTGTATGTATGTGGAGGCCAAAGGTTGACATTGGGTGTCTTCCAGGATTGCTCTCCACGATATTTACTGAGGCAGTCTCTTGTTGAGCACAGAGCTCACCAATTGATTCAGCTAATCTAGCTAGCCAGTTGTCCGTGGCGATCCTCTGTCTCAGCCTCCTGAATGCTGGGGTTACAAGAAGGCCACCACTCTTGTGCAACTTTTATGTGAATGCTGGGGACCAGAACTCCAGTCCTCATACTTGTATAAGACGTACAAGTCATATTCCCAGCTCCATCCTTCTCATTTTAAAATTTTTATTTATTTATAGTTTATGTGTATCTGTTTCTCCCTGTATGTGAGCGCACCATATGCATGCCATTCCCACGGAGACCAGAAGAAGATATTGGACCCCCTGTAACAGGAGTTATGTATGGATGGTTGTTAGCTACCATGTAAGTGCTGGGAACTGAACCCAGGTCCTCTGTAAGAGCAGCCAGTGCTCTTAACTACCAAGCCATTTTTCCAGCCCCAGTCCTTCCCATTTTCAACATTGTCTTTCAAAGCATAAGCTTTAGAAATTCTAATGAAGTTCAATTGGTTTCTTTTCTAAAGCCTGTGATCTGGGAGTCATATATGAATCCACAACTAAATCTAAGGTCACAGAGATTTAACTCTGTGCTTTTAAAAATATATATATATATATATAATAGCTTAAAAGTTTAGCTCTTACCTGAGTTTCTGATCCACTTTGAGGTAACTTTTATGTGGTATAAGGAAAGTGTACAGCTTCTTTCATTTACATGTAACTATGTAGCTGTTCCAGCACCATAGCACCATTTAAGGAAAGGAAAGACAATGTTCCCTCCCACCTCCACATCTTACCCTTGAACTTGAATTTGGCATCCTTTCTAGACACTTGTTGAAATCAGTTCTTTAAAAACTTTAACATAGAATTACCACCCAGCAAACCCACTTCTAAAATAAAACCAACAGAACTGAAATATATGTATTCCTACATAAAAACTTGAATATGAATGTTCATAGAAGTACCATTCATAGTAGGCAAAAGATATAAGCATTCAAATGTTCATCATCTGGTAGATGAACAACATGTGCTGTATCTTTACAATGAAATATTCAGCCATAAAAAGGAATGAAGTATCAACACATGCTAAAACATGCATGAAGCTATAAAACATTATGCCAGGTAGAAGCCAATCACAAAAGAGCATATATGAGTCCATGTATATGCAATTTCCAGAAAAAGAGACAGACAATTGGTTGGTGGCTGATAAAGTTTAGGGGCAATGGAAGGGATTAAGAAATGAGAGCTAAGGGCTTGAGAGATGGCTCAGCAGTTAAGAGCACTGGCTGTTCTCACAGAGAACCTGATTCAATTCCCAGCACCTTCACGGTAGCTAATAACTGTCCATAATTCCAGTTCCAGGGGATCCAATGCAATCTTCTGGCCTCCATGGGCAGTGTACACATGTGGTGTACTTACATACATACAGGCAAACACCTATGCACAAAGAATAAGAATAAATACTTTTTTTTTAAAAAGGAAAAGAAATTAGAGCCAAAGAACACAAGCCTTGGTTTGTATAACTGTAATGTACCAAAGTTCAGATTAAGACAGGGAGATGATAAAAATGTAACTGTTGGCTTTAGATTATTTGTCAAAGATACGTTCAAACAAGCACCTTCAGGGGCTGAAGAGATGACTCAGTTAATGAAGTTCTCATTGTGCAAGCATGAGGACCTAAGTTTGAACCCCCAGAACTCTCATAAAAGTCCAGCATTGTAGCACGTGCCACAAATCCCCGGTCTGGGAGGTGGAGACAGAAAGATCCCTGGAGCTCTTTGGCCTGCCAGTTTAGTCAATCAATGAGCACTAGGTTCAGTGAGGGACACTGCCTCAAAAATAAAGTGGAAGAAACACACACACACACACACACACACACACACACACACTGCACAAATAAGCAGCTTTGGGCTGCTTTTCACTGAAGGGAAAAAAAAGTACAAACAGAAAATATCAAAACCTACAGCATCCTCTACTGCTTCCTATAACATGACATGTCAAGTCCAAAATTCAGTATCATGAAATATGGGGCTACATCATCATAAGGTAAATGAAATGCACTGGAAGAACCTGCCATGGTATCACTGCACAACCCAAATCCTGCCCTATCCCCAGAAGGGAATACTTGCTGATAGTTTTGTGTTCCATCTCAACTATAGAACAAAAATGGCTCTGTGTCCCTTTGACAGGCTAGAAGTTCCTTGTCAGAATCATCAATTCCAGGAAACTTCAGTCAGCTGAATCCTTTTCCTAGCCTAGTGGAAAAGACTAAAGCAAGAGACTGCTCAGGAAGTCCCACATTTTACCTCCCTGACTCTCACCCTTCGATGCTTTATTTTATTTTTCTTTTCTCCAAGCACAGGGCTTCCAGTCCATTGCAGTTTAGAATAAGGGCTAAGCAGAAGACTAGAGCCATTGTAGTCAAATGAAGATTCCCATGGTAGAGGGGGCTTTAGTATACATACTGATTGCTACTTTGACACCCAATTATCTATTGCTTACTCTTAGTAACAGAGCACACATTTTATTTAGGAAGCAATGTGCTTAGCTGAATTACAAGTTTCCTCATACTGTACTGCAAATAGACATGATTAAGTGTTGTAATTTGAACATGAAGGGATTTGGGGAAGTCTTGTTCCTAATGATATAGGCACCACACACTTCAATTTTCTTTTACGCCTTCCCCTAGAACTTGGGGATGACTGGAAACAGAGAAATAAATCATCTTTTCTGTGAGCTAACCACGAATGCTTTATGTGACAAACTGTGCTGGGGAAAGGAAGAAACAAACTGTTGCTGATACCACTGTGGAACTGGCTCCCACCTGGACAGCCACTCTCCACACTTCCACTGTGATAAAGTCAATCTTTATTCAGCTGTAGCTTTCTATGAGATACAGCTATCTAACATAGTATAAACTTAACATCTTTTGAAGAACCTGAAATTAAGCTTTCAGGATTAAAAAATCCAATTCTTGTGTTTAATAAAAGGAGAAAATTTCATTTTTAAAATCAAAGTCCTCAAATTTGCTTACAGAATTCATTACTTTCTGGGGTAGATATAAGCAGCAGTGAAACGAATGTGTTTCTAGAGCATAGTTAGTCAGATACAGCAGCATGTTAACAGGTCAAATTAGAAGACCAGAAAGAAAAGAATGTTGCTAATTTCCAATATGCACTCTTGCTTTTGTGAAATTAAATTCTTTCTGAAACTCAAATTGAATATAGATTGCTTATATTATTACAATGAGAAAATAGTCTTTCAAGTAGGCAAACCACAAACCATAAACCATATAACAAACTTAAAAAAAGTCCCAACACCGAAAGAGGAAGACTTCAAGCTAAAAACAAAAATCTATGTGGGGTCTAGTAGAATCACATGCTGCTTTCATTTCACAACAGAATTATCCATAATTTGGAGAATAATCTTTTCCAGTGTTTCTTAATGAATCTTTGGAAAAATAATAAAATTCACCTCAGAATGGTAACTGAGCCAATTCTCAGATAAATGATGGTTTTTGCAACTGTCAAATTGTTATAGGTTAAATTACTTGTTTCAGAGTTTTTTGTTTTTTGTTTGTTGTCCTTATTGAGACAGGGTCTCCCTATAGCCACAGCTGGCATGGAACTTGCTATGTAGACAAGACTGGCCTTGATTTCACAAAAATCCTCCTGTTGATGACTCTCAAGTGCTGGGATTAAAGGCGTGCACCACCACGCCCTGCACTGTTTCAGAGTTTTTTCTTAAAAACTTAAAAATATTCTCCTACTCTTTTATTGGTCAGGTAGCCAAGGACCAATTGCAAGGAGGCACTTCAAATGTTTAGGATGGATATTTAGCGACTCTAAGACAAAGGCTACAGAAATAGAATACACACAAGTTAGGCGCCTGTTTCAGCCAAGGCAATTCAACTTTCTTTCAAAGCATACTTCTTTCAATCCCCAGAGTCAACCTTTCTTAAAAGCATACTGTAACTACACATGGCATTCTTCACCTGCAGTTTCTAAGTCACACAAATTTGGGCAGTCGTTGTCTTTTGGTCAAGTGCTGTGGCATGAAGCCACACCACCAGCCCCAGAGGAGGTGCAGATGTAAAAATCAAACAGCACAAGGGTGAGTGGAAGGACGCGCAAGGCTCCAAGAGGAGACACTTGAGGTCAGCGCTCCAATCTGGTGGGCAGCAGAGTCTACATTCCAGATTCATCTCCAAACCCCCAGTTTGCTCCGGGGCGCTTCGTGTGCTTCAGGCTAGCGTGTCTAAATACATACAGGGCAACATCTTCTATTCAGGTGCTCTGTGGCACATGAAAGTTCTTTCCAGGCTATTTCATGCCTGTGTCTGTCACCTAGAGTGTGCCGCCCTGCCCCGGGCTGTCCACGGTGCACCAAGTCTCAGCATCCTGATCCCCAGCATCCCTGGTGGAGGGCATCGCTCCCAGCTGGGACCAGCAGCCAGAGCTCGGTCCGCACAGAGGAGCGCTCGGAACCAGGGAGGGTGGGACCCGGGAGCGGCTTCCCAGCGCCGCACAAAGGCGTCCCTGGAGAAGCAGGAGCCGCAGGTGCCACCCGGAGCAGCCCCTCGCCGGGTGGCCTCGCCTACGCGCTCCTAGAGCCCCGGCCAACTTTCCCCGCGAGCCCGAGCAACTTGCCGGAGTTGGGCTGAGGGTCAGGGTAGTGCGGCGGCTCCCACCTACCTGCTGATGTAGCCGTCGCCGTCGCCGTCGCACGTCTGGAAGAGCCGCCGCATCCGCTCCTCCTCGCTGGTGCTGGACGTATCGCTGCTGCCTCCGCCGCTGGCGCTCGCCGCCATCATGTGCTCGCTGCCCGCTCGTAGGACGCTCGGCCGCCCGCAGCCCCGAACCTGCCCGACGACCGAGCATGCCCAGTGGCCGCGCCGCGCTCCGCACCGCAATTCCACCTCTCCGGGTTTTCCCTCCTGCTATGGAGATGGGCGCCCGGGTGGCACCTGAGGACCAAGGGTGGCTCCGGAAACCCGGGAGCCCAGAGAGGCAAGAAGACGCCTGTCAACACCGTGCGTCCTGCAGACGCCGGCCTCCCGACACTTGGGGACGCCAGGCATAAAGCGGTGCTCTGTGTTCTTCTGGCAGAAGTGCCCAGGATAGGGCACTGTGCTTTTACAGGAAAAAGATGAACCTCTCCCGCGTTGCACACTCGGAACTGTGAGAGCGATCCCACTTTCCAGAACTCCGCTGGATTCTGTACGCATGGCCGCGGTTAAGGCCCAGAAAGGCTGATAGGAATATTTTACACCTAACAAGCAATCTGCCGGTTCAGCCCTGATGAATGTCTCCTCCACTCTGTAAACACCGGAAAATTGTTTGTCTTCCCTTCGGGCATTGCGAAATTGGGTCCATTTCTAGAGACAGCTCTCTCCTGGCCAGGCAACACTAGACAACAGCTTTAATCACATTAACAGAGAGCAAAATAGTCTCATTTGATCCACGCCACGGATCTAGAAAATTCCTCTTTTATCATCAACCCAATAGCTTAGGAAGTAGATAAGTACTCCACTGGTTATTTTAAGGGTAAACGGAAAGAATGCACAATGCAGGACAATGCCCAGTACCCATGATGTATCCAATAAACACTTGTCCTCATTATTCCCCATTTGCAAGGAAGACTGCTGAGGTACTGAGACTTGCTCAAAATTCCAGGCCTTGCCCAGAGGCAAGCCTGAGCAGTCTAACTCCAGAGCAGGAGCCTTTAAACACTACACTACCCTTCTATCATAGCAAAAGGGGTATGGGCCACAATGAAACAATTTGTGGTTTAGTGAATGACTCATTATTCTGTTCCAGGCTTTCTGTCAGAGGTCTATGAAGTCCTGTGTTGGTTTTAAAAACATGTCCACAGATTCTTTAGTGTACTTCTCATCAAAAGGTGGAGTATGTTGTCATCCACTGTACCTGGCTGGGACTTTGCAATTGCCCTGGCTTCTGAGGCTAGGCTTTGAAAAAAGTAGCAGATTCTACCTGGCTGTTATTTCGGACATGAACCTTGGATGCTGTGAGCTGTTCTGAAAGAAGTTTGGCTCCCTGGAAGCTGCTATGCTGGAGAACCTGGGCAAACAGACTGTGTAAAGACAAACAGAGATGCCAAACAGTTCCAGCTGTTCTAGGCCCCCAGATGTTTGAGCCTTCCCAGTTCTGGGGCCAGACATATAGTAAGATAGGATGATAACCCTAGATACTGCAGATTCATAAGCAAAAACAGCCTATTTGAACCCAGCCAGCCCCCCAGAGCTGTGATGATGGACATAACAGGACTGTTGTCTTAAATCACTACATTTTGTGGTGATTTGTTTATTCAGCAATAGCTATTTGGAACAAGTTCATATATCTTGGGACTGTCTACAAGTCAGAAGGGGCTCCTCCTCTCTCTTCCTCTCCACACCATCTCCCTATTCTCACTTTAGTTCTTTTTAATTCTGTAAGCTCCCAGTATTTCAGGTATTTTAGGGCATTTTTTAAACAGGCAATAAACATGTTGGAAATGTATCTGGGGTCTCAAGAAAATGACCACACAATACAAAGTATTTTGGCAAGGCAGAAGGGCACATAGCCATTCTAAATCAAGTAGGCAGGCAGCAAGAACACAGGGGGCAGGGGTAGGGGTGGGGGTATTACTAGTGCAAAAGGGTTTTGTGCCATACTCTGAGTGGTCAGAGCTCAGCCTCACAAAGTGGCACAATTGATAAGCAAAATGCCTCTTTTGAGAACAGGATGTAATCTTGAGCACATACTTTGATCTTGGAAAAATGCTGATGGGGAGGAATTTTTGCCAGATGGTGTTTCCACACATTTCTTTAAAGACGGAACCTCCTTTGTCTCATTTAACCTTTTGGTAGAAAGGACAGTATATTTCTTTTACATTTCCTGGAAAAGGAATAGCCCCTTTGAAACATTTTGCAAATATACCCAATATTTGCTTAAGACATGCTACCAACATCATAAATATTTCTAATTGGCAATAGGGTAAGCCCATGTTTCTAAAGTGTAAAATTTTAAACCTTTATTTTTCCATTTCACAGAATAAAACTTTGGTTATTTAACAATACAGCAGAACTGAAGTTGTTTCCCTCAAATCCTCCTAAAGGTAGTATCTTCATATTAATTTTTTTCCTAAGTAACAAATGTTTAGCATAGCAAAAGTCTGGAAACCAAACAGTTTTCCAAGACTTAAGTGGGTCTTTCTATAACTTTGTCATACATACATATGGAGAGAGAGAGAGAGAGAGAGAGAGAGAGAGAGAGAGAGAGAGAGAGAGGAGAGAGAGGGGAAGGAGGAGGAGAATAAATCTCAACCAATATTTCAAAGCAAATAATATTTTTTTCTTATTAGAGAATGTATACAATAGTTCTGAAGATTTAAATTTAAATCATTTTGAATTAAGTTTGAGTACACCAAAAGTGGATTTTGACAAATGTCTTAAATACAATTTTCCCATGGTTGAGTAATCCAGAAATAGCTGAACAAATAGGTTCAACATTCCAGAAAAGAATTTGCTTCTGAGTTGATATAAAACATGTGAGATTTCAGCTGAAAAGGTTATGGGAGAAGGTGATATTTGCAAGACATTGGAAATAGAGATGCCATATGAATATAAAGATGATAAATATAAGGTAGGAACTTGGAATGAGAGCAACAGCCAGGGTCATAAATCTAACAGTGCTGTTTATGTCATAATTTTAAAGGTTTTATGTATTTATATGAGATGGGTGCACAGCTCAACCTCTTTTTCCTTTTGTAATTCTGTTTTCCTTCTCATATTTCTCTTGGTTATAATTGCCCTACATAGTTATGCAGTACATTTCAAAATACACTATACACATTGCAAGATTTATCAGTTCGTATGTCTAAAGTTACTGGTTAAAGTAAATAAAGCAACTAAAGCACTTTGCAAACTTAATTATCTGGTGCTTATGCCTCCAAATTCTACCTAAATGACTAAGACTGTATACAGGCATTGGGGTAGGCATCCCTGGAGTCATCTGTCCACCTTCTCTCCAGAGTGTTTTTACAAATCCTGTTCAATACCCATATCCTTCAAGAAGCATGCCTTCACATTCCACGTCATTCTAATCTTCCAGGGCTTTCTTAGCTTGAAGCAGAGTTTGAAAAGAAGACTTCTATAATAGAACTGTGATTTGCCTCCCCTTCTCCCTAGCCTCACAGTAACAATTATTATTAAATGAGGCTGCACATTTCTGAGAGAAAATAGTGAGGTAAAGTTAAGGAAGCTTAGTCAACTTTTATGGAGTTCTTATTGCAAGTTATTAATAGCCTTAAAAACTTTACCTTAATGCTATCTAGCAGAGATAGACTTTTACTATTTCATTGATTGTGTGGGCTGTGAAGAGTAATTAAATCCAAAAAGTTGAAGTCATATTTACCATTCAAACCAATGACAGAGTTTCAGGTGCGAGATACTGATGTCTCCTAGCACTCAAAACTATGTGGAAGAAGCAGAGCAGGATGGGACAAAGGGAAAGGCCATGCTGAGACACATGCCCAAGGGCAGCTCTGTGTGATCTCACAGAGGGTTAGTCTGGATTAGCTTTATACTGCTGCTATAACAAATTCCCAGAACAGAATTTTATTACCATGAAGTGACACATTTATTATCTTACAGTTCTGGAGGCCAAAAATCTGAAACAAGACCCACTGAGCTAAAATCAAAGTGTAGGCAGGACCGCATTCCTTCTGAAACTGGAAGCAGAGAATCATTTCCTTGCCTTTTCCAGCTGCTGGAGGCTGTCTGCACCCCTTGACTCTGGGTTCCTTCTAACATCGCCAAGATGGCTGAAGAACATTTTCAAATCTGATTTGATTCTCTTTTCTTCCTCTTACACATTAAAGGAATACCCTGGTCCTGCCCAAATAATCCAGGATTATCTGTTTGCTTTGAGTTTAGCTGATTAGCAACGCTAATACTGTCTGTAATCTTGCCATGTAATATATTTATAGGTTCCAGGAATGAGGATATAGATAATTTTACAGATTGAACTAATGTGCCTAACATATCAGATGTCCTTTACTGAAATGAAATGGCTAGGCCTCTGTACTTCTGCCTCAACCAACCATTGGATGGAGATCTGTGAGGCACTAGAGATCTACAACCCAGGAGGGTTGTGGCCTTAGGCAATATGTCTCCATAGCTATTTAATAAATATTAATTTAATATTTAAATAACATCAAACTATATTGCATGAGAATCACAAAAATTCAATAATTTTTTAAAAAAGAGAAAAAAATAATCAGAGACAGAAAATTATAGACTGATCTCTGTGGTAAACATAGATATAGAAATTCTCATTAAAATGCTTATAAACCAGCAGCTTCCTACCTACTGCCTAACTCCAGCTCTCATGGAAGATGATACTATGCAGGCTGCTGGGAGATAAATGCCATTAACAGTCTATATACATATACATAAATAAAATGAGTTTAAATGGAGTTACCCAATAATAGACACCTCATCCTAGCAAATATAAACCCCAGGACCAGAAATGGGTTACTTCTTTTCAAGTTGTTGGTTGGTGAGCTCCCATAGGCTCCCAAACATTACAGGCTATTGCCACTGCTCTTGATTACCCCTCAAGAACTTGATGGTAAGACCATATTGCTGAAGACAACACATACTTGAGTCATAAAACATGGAGAAATCAAGCTGATACTGGCCTGAAAGCTTCATCCCTACTGGCTAGCTTTCATAGTGCTAGAAGTTGCTAAGCATGCTATCAGAGAAGAAAAACAATCATCAGTCTGACCCAGATGTGAACCTGTGAGTGTGAGCTACAATAATGACTGGGCTGGCAAGATATGCTCATTGGTGAAATAGTGACAAAAATGCTATGGAAGCTACCAAAAACCTTCTGCTTGGATTTAAGGCCTGTTCCAGGAGACAGGACCCATACTGGGTACTGTTATTGGGCCAAGAACCTGTGGCTTGATAGGTAATGGGCCCTAGGAGGGAAGCTGCTACTAATATTCTACTAAATGGATATAGTATTAGAATGATTCCTAATGACTAATTGCTATACCCATAGATTAGTGCATCTCTTGATACCATAGAGAACCTTCTTGAGTAGAAGGCAATTATCACAGAGACCCCCAGCTACTCAGTGAACAGAGACTGTGAATGCACAACTCTAAATGAAATAACTATATCACAGGTGTAGGAAAGGATTTTCTAAGCAGGACATCAATTTCTCAGGAAACAAAGTCAAGAATCAAGCAAATGGGACCTCATTAAACTAAAAAGCTTCTGTACATCAAAAGAAGCAACCAATGAAGTGAAGAGAAAACCCACAGAATGGGAGAAAATCTTCACCAGCAACACATCTGACAGAGGTTTAACACCCAGAATATGTAACAAACTCAAAAAACAAAGAATCAAGAAGGGAAGTAACCCAATTAGAAGATGGGCTAAAGAGCTGAACAGAGAGTTTTCAAAAGATTTAAAAATGGCTAAGAAGCATATTAAAAAGGTGTTCAACATCATTAGTAATTAGGGAAATGCAAATTGAAACCACTTTAAGAATTCATCTTACCCCAGTCAGACTGGCTAGGATCAAGAGAACAAATGATACCAAATGTTGGAGAGGATGTGGGGAAAAGGCAATGCTCATCCACTGCTAGTGGGATTGCAAACTTGTTCAACCCCTATGGAAAGCAGTGTGGAGAACTCTTAAAAACTACAAATGAACCTACCATTTGACCCAGTTATACCCAAAGAATTCATCCTATTACAAAGACACTTGTACATCCGTGTTTGTTGCTGTTCTTTTCACAATAGCTAAGAGATAGAAGCAACCTAAGTCCTCCTCAATTGACGAGTGGATAATGAAAATGTGGTTCATTTATACGATGGAGTTCTACTCAGCAGAAAAGAAAGATGAAATCATGAAATTTTCTGGTAAATGGATGGAACTAGTTACTAAGTGAGGTAACACAGACACAGCATATGTTCTCCCTCATATGTGGAACCTACATCAAACCCTTATAAGCGAGTATGTATCCAGACATAACTACAGGAACCAGGATAATGAAAAGTAACCAGGAAGGTAAAGGAAAGGAAAGAATCTGAAAGAGAAGAACAGTAGGAAACAGGTGTTAATAAGGGAGATATGGATAAAATGGGGTTATTTTAAGGGGAGTGGGGAGGGAGGGTTATACAAGGAACCTTTGGGATAAAGGGAAAGAAGGAGCTCAAGAGAGGTGGGACCTTAGGAGAAAGGTATTATTAAGGAAGAAATGGGAAAAATGGGAGCACTTTAAATGGGAAATCATAGTGGAAGGGTTAGACAATGCGAGAGATAAATAACGCCTAGCTAGTTTTAAAAAACCAGAGGGAACCACATTAGTCCAACAACTTCCTAATAAATTATACATACAAATAGCTCAAGGAACATAATATATGTCTAGTCAACATTTATCTGAGAACCTTTGGTCTTTGCCCAAGCGTTATCTACATAGCACATGGTAATTAAAAATACCAGACTGGTGGAACTAACCTTCTTCGATGTTTAACAGCCATACTTTGAGGCCTATACTAATCTGGTCAGAAGGACTTAAAGGACAGGTTTTGCTCCTTGCCCTCCTAGGTCGACTAGGAGCATCTCTCAAAATGTCCTGTAACTGTGGTGAGGCACCTGTCCTCTTGAGCAAGGAGGCCGTGGAGACCCCACCAGATGGACCTGAACCAGTGTCCAGTCTACAAAGAGGAGGGTCAACACAGAGGAAACATTTCCTCCATGCTTCCAAGTGAAGCCATCCATGGTTGGGCAGGACCTTTGACTTACCTTCACATAGATGGAACTGGTAGAGGAAAGGAGCCAAGGGCTCCTCCTTAGCCCATGTGATCCCCGAGGAACAGATCCTCAAATGACCTTAAGAGTAAAAATAAATTGGTTTATTTGGGTCAACTGCCTGGTTGTAAACACCCAAAAGGGCAGTATAACAAAAGATTAAAGGAATCAATATAATTCTTTAAGAGTCCATGTGTATAGCCAAAGTCTATATAACAAGAAACAATGCCAGATAGGAGATACCTTCCTTTGAGTTGTTGGCCAGGAAGAAACTCCCAGACAGTAACCCAACATTGAACTTGGAAAATGAACAGCAACCCCAATCTTATCTAAAGGACTATTGGCAATTGATTGCTGCTAGATGAGGAAGAGATGATCTTCCTAAAACAAGGAACTATAGATAGGCTGACTAGACTCAGTGGATGGATAAGCACCGGGGAATGGCTGGGGGCACTGACAACACAGTGGACAGTAACAGGGATGATAGATTATATGGGATCCAGTGGGGTGGAGGGATGGGAGGGTGTCACTTGGGATGTGGGTATATAGATGAATAAGGTTGTTTGGGAGCTCTGTATGAAATACACACAAAATAAATCAATAAATAAAAAATGAGTTATATTTGAGGATGAAGCACAAAAATTTGCTTCATGTTAATTAGTAGATGTGAAAAACATTACCATTGAAATCTCCCTGATGACTTTATATCCATGCTTGAGTGCCAAGGATCTCAGAAAGTACCCGACTGTGACTAGTAGTAATCTGATATGTAGGGATTAGAGATGCATATGCAAACATCTAAGTGTTAGTTGCATTAAAAATGAGTTTTTCTGGATGAAACAGTGTATTTTAATAATGAAATGCTGATCTTTTTTTAAAGGTTAAAAAGTCATTCAATTTTATGTCTTATAGGGTTTATATTGAGTACAATATTGTATAACTGTATTAATTGAACTGTAAACCCAAAAATTTACAACCAGTTCTGAAAGAGATGCATCTTCACTCTGGAAATTGTTATTGAATATATCAATGCTGTTGTAATGAAATGCTTCTTCTCATTATGTGGTTATTAAATAAATAATTTTAAAAAAGGAGAGCTTTCTCAATTTAAGATAACTTTCTATTCTATTGTAAAGAAAGTCTTCATAATCTAAAGAAGATGTATAATATGCAAAACAGCTGTATTTCATAATTTAATATGAAAAGTAAATCTTTTAAAATAAAAAAATAAAAATAAATAAGTATATCCCACCCCTCCTTCCAGTGCTCAGGGGTCTTCATGAAAGAGATGGTAGAAAGACTGTAAGAGCCAGAGGTGGTGGAACCAGACAGCAGGGCAGATGGAAATATTAACTCACAATTGTTGTGACAGTATGCAAAAGACCTGCTCAAGCTAGATAAAAATCCCAACATGAAGGGGAGAGGTGGGCACCAAGTCTCACCCCTAGCTGAGGATATTGGCATTTGATAGCTGCTGAGAAAGAGTCAGTTTTCTTTAAGGATATGACCCCTGGTAGATTGACCACATACTAGAGTAGGTTCCACACTGAAGAATATTTGGGCAACACAAATTGGACTCAATAGGGGAAAAAAAAAAATCATGAAATTGGGTGGGTAGGAATGTGGGGATAGATGTGGGAGGGGGTGTTATGATAAAAATACATTGTACATTGTGCATTATATGAAACTTTTAAAGAATTAATAAATTATTAAACATTAATAAAATATTAAAAACTTCAACAACAATAACAATATGGTCTTAAGGTCTAGTATGTACAGAATTATGTAATCTACCAATAAGGATATTTTACATGTGTGGAAAATCATAATAAAATCCTTTATTATCTATAATTAATATATGCTATTAAAAACTGAAAAATCAATTCAAAATAATCAAAGAACTTAACGTAAGACTTGAGACTCTGAAATGTTTAGAGGGAATAATAGGAAAAACACTTCAAGATATAGGTTTAGGCAAGGACTTTCTGAAAAAAAAATAGCTCTGTTAATAATATCAAGGATTTATGAATGAGATTAAATAAAATTTTAAAAGTTTCTACACAGCAAAGGAAGCAATTGAGTGAAAAGACAGCAGACAGAATTGGAGAAAATCTTACTCATCTATATATATGACCAAGAATTAATATCTAGAATAAAGAACTTAAATAACAAAATATCTTTAAAAAAACCTAACCCAATTAATAAAAGGGGTAATGAAATGAATAGATAGTTCTAAAAAGACAAAGTATGAATAGCTAATGAAAACAAAACAAGAAAATATTCTTAGCCATAAGGAAAATGCAAATTAAAACTACCTCAAGATTTTTACCCCAATCAGGACAGCTATCATTATGAAAGCAAGCAGCAACAAATGCTGATTGATCAAGATGGAAAGAAAACGAACATTTATGTACTGCTGATGGGAGTGTAAATTAATCCAACCACTATGAAAATCGGAATGGAGTTTCCTCAAAAACTACAAAACAGAACTATCATGTGACCCAACTAGTTCACTCCTGAGTATATATCTGAAGGACTCTGAGTCAACATACCACAGAAATTCTTGCACACCCAGGCTTACTTCAGAGCTATTTACAAGTGTCAAGTTATGGAATTATCTAGGTGCTCATAAACAGTTGAATGGATAAAGAAAATATGGTATATATTCACAATGGAATTTTATTCAGATATAGAATATACAGCCATTGTCATTTACAGGACAATGGATGCAACCTGGTAACCATCACATTAAGTAAATTACATCAGAAAGATAATCATCAATATCACACATTTTCTCTCAATCATGGATCCTAGATTTTGTATAGATACATAAAATCATTTTTATGTATGACATGAAAATAGATGCAAGATTGCCTGGGGTAAGGGGGGGCCAGAAAGAGGAGGGCATGGAGGGTCAATATAGTCAGAATACATGATATAATTGAATGAAAATCTTTCTAAAACTCATTACTATGTACAATGAATATAAAACAATAAAAACTTTTTAAAAATGGAGGTGGGAGGAAGGCCCAAAGAAGGGATGCTGAATGTGACAATCTCTACATGATCTGTAAATGACAAAAGCCAGGAATTTATAATCTATTTCCTTTCTCTCCATTAACATATATCCTGTATCCCAAGAGGAGCACAGTATAGTGGGCATCAGATGAATATCCATTATAAAACCCTATAACTACAGAGTATGTGTTTTCATATCTGGACACTTTATTTTAAAATGATCACAGTAAGTAAAGGTAGGAAATGTGAGAAGTGGGTCGAAGTGCAGATGGATCAAGAAAGGTAATGGGCCATAGGGCTCATGAGTTTGAGGTCATGTGGGGTTCCCTTTACTTTGGATCTAAAGTTTTCTGTAATATAAACAGACACACAAACAAGTCTCAGAATACCTTGAACACTATTCTTTGTTAGTAATCTAACCATAATTTGATATTATCTTTTTTCTCCAAAAATTTAACAACATGCAATGATCAGGCAAGCTTATTTCCCTGTACTTTGAATGCTCCCAAAAGGTCAATCTGGAAGTTACCATAACCTTATTAAGAAAACTGGGTGGAGAGTCTCTCTACCACAGTCACATTGGGCAATAAGAAGAGGTCCAAAATATATGTCTAAAATACTTAATAAGTCTAACATTTTTCCATTGACACCACAAGTCTAATGTCAGAGGCCTTCCCAGGAATCTGGAAGTAAGACACTTGTGTTTGTTATTTTAGTTGCATGATGATAATTAAGAAAACAATAAGACTACGTAGGGACTGGCAAGATAGCCAAGGAGGTAAAGGTGCTTGTTGCCAAATCTGACAACCTGAGTTTGATCCCTACATGGTGGAAAGAGCACCAACTCCTTTCAGTTGCCCCCTGACTTCCATGTGAGTGCTGTGGTGCACACACATGCACACACACACACACACACACAATAACTACATAAGTAATTAATTAAATAAGTAAATACATAGACTGTTCCTACCAGGATATCATCTGCAGTTGTGATTTATGAATAGAGGTGAGGTGGTACAGATGGTAATTCAGGTATATGTCTTTTGCTCTAACAGGAAATCACAAACCAGTTTTTGAAAGTCAATTATCATATGAAATGTGCAGAACTACTTCGTCACAGTTATTAAAATAAAGACCTGCTGCTAATAATTTGCCTGTTTGACCATTTCCTGGCTAACAAGTCCAAATGGAAAGAATGCTATCCAAGACTGATATTGGTGTCTAATGATATGAAGCCAAACTAGAGCAGTGATGTGAAATGATGCCATGGAAAGGTTTTGTAGTCTTGTGTCTTTGAGGAAGAAAACAATATTGGACAAGAAAACAGGCCAAACTATGCTTTCGTTCACTAATTTTTAAAATGATTATGTTGAATTCCAAAAGTTCCTTCTAGTTCTAAAACTTCATGATTTAGTTCCCACAATTAAACTTTCACTTAACCATTACATTGGAGAATTACCAGAAAGGCAGAGCTATTCTCCTATGTGCTTCTGATGTTTAGACAAGGGTTAGTCTCTCAATCAGATCAGTTCTCTGTGGTGATTTTGGGTATAATCAGAATTTTGAATTTGCAAACTTCAGAAGAGCTATATAACATATCCTTGTATTATACAGGAAGGGATTTATTTCTTTGCGATTTGGAAATTTCTTTTTAATACTTTCTTATTAAAATGGTAATGTCCACTCAGTCCTTAGCACACATTTAAAACTTTCCAACATAGTCCGTTCAGCATGTCTTAACCAGGGAAGAGGAGTGGCTGAAGAAATTAAGTATAGGGAATATTTATGTCAGTTGGTATGCAAATGAATTTTAGCATAGTTCTGAAGTCCCATATAACTCTGACATGGGAATGAATGTTTGTGTCTGCCCCACTATATGTGGATTCCTAACCATCATTGTGAAATAATTTAGGAACTCCCCCTTGGGGAAATAATTTAGGGTTAGATGTTAATACTTTATCAACTTGATACAGTCTAGAATCACCTTAGAGATGAGCCTCTGGGCATGTCTGCATGCATAATCTTGATATGTTAACTGATGAGGGAAGACCCATCTTAAGTATGGGCAGGACTATTCCCTGGACCAGGGAATCCTGGACTGTATAAAATAGAGAAAGCCAGCTGAGCACTAGCATGCATGTGTCCATCCCTCTCTGTGGAAGTGATGGGACCAGCTGCTTCAAGCTCCTGCTGCCTAGACTTTCCTCTGTGAACTGTGAGTAAAATGAACCCTTTCTCCCTTAAATTGCTTTTATAAGACTACTTTATCATAGCTTGAGGAGAAGAAATGAAAACAGATGCATTTATGAAGGTGGACCCCTCAGGATTAGTGCCCTCTTAACTAAAGAAAATGAATTTGTTATATAAACCACCCACTTTGTTGGTTTCTTTGTTTGATACAGGGTCCCCCTGTACCCCTAGCTGGCCTGGAATTTGCTATGTAGACCAGGCTGGCTTTGATTTCAGAGAGATCCACCTGCCTCTGCCTCCCAAGTGCTAAGATTAATAGGTGTATGCCACCGTTCCTGGGTACTGCATTTTAAAAATGGCATCCCAAGTAGACAAGTATAATCATTTCCAAATACGTGGTTCCCTTCCCTTTCAGTGTTAGTCACAGTCAAATTGTCAAATTAAGCAAAAAGGTACATCCCCAAATGAGCTGACCATGGTGTAATCCTAAATGTCATTACTTTCCCCAAGGAGTTGCTAGGCTGGCCTTCTAGTACACGTTGAAGTAGATTATTTTTTGAATGATGTTGACTTCTTCAGTTTGATCTATTCAAACAAGGTGGTTTTATTTCCTCAAGGAACACCTTTCTCTTAACCTAACATACAAGTATAAGTAAGTCTAGTAGCTTAAAATGAATTGGGACTAGAATGATTCTTAGTTTTTAAAAACTTGTTAACATTTTCAAACATGTCCCCAATAAAAATAGTACAACTCAGATACCCATCACCCAGACATTGATTAGCAGGATTTTGTCTATAAAATTTTTGACGATGTTTGAGAGCATTATAGTTAGAAAGCACACTATGGGAAGAATAAAACCATTACATTGCAGAACGCATATACACTGTCAAGCTATAGAAAAATATGTCTCTTTTTTTCAACTACCTGTGAGAGTAATTTTACTTAACTTTTAGAAACTGACTTCTCAGGTCTGGAGGGGTGGTTCAGTGCCTAGGACCACTATTTGTTCTTGCAGAGAACCAGAATTCAGCTCCCAGCACCCATGAAGGGTGGCTCACAACTGCCTGTAACTCCAGCTCCAGGGTTTCTGACCTCTTCTGACCTCCTCAAGCACCTGCATGAATGTGTGTGCACATATAAATAAAATTTAAAAAACCTTTAAAAACTGACTTCTTTAATAAAGTGGATATTTCAAAATTTCAGTGACAATCTTTTAGTTTTCAGTAGGGTTTTGATGTTTCCTTCTCTTCAGAGGGTCCCTGGAGATAGTGCCATAATAGACTCTTTTTCACACTCTTTGTCACGAGTGTGCTATGCTCAATACATGTTTGTGTCTTTCCACAATGTCAGAATTTATTGAATAACAATAAATTCACAAGGTTTAGTGACAGCAATTTGCCATTTAATCCTGCTCACCTTGGTAACCTGGTTGAGGTGAATGCAGGTTCTTTTTTTACAATCTTCATTACTAATATTAACTCTCATACCACACAAAATACAGTAAATCTATCCCTCTATCTATATGCATATATTGCATATACATGGTTTACAAAATAAACAAAAGTTAAAGAGTCTGCAGCAGAGTTCAAGAGGTTTCAGAAGAGGGCTGAGAAAGAGTCTATATTGATAACAAGCCAAGCTAGTGCCAGGAGGGAGTTGCTGCTGCAGCTGCTAGAGTCAGGTTTCGAGAGCAAAGCTGTTCCATTGTGAGCTGAAAGGCTGAATCAGGGTCCAAGAATGGAAAACACCAGGTTCAGGGTCAGGTCCAGATGGGTGAAAAGGTGGATGGGCAGTGAATCAAGCAGGCTACATCAACACTGGGGGACTAAACCCCAATGATTCTCCAGGGATTGTCAAGGAGTCCTCTGCTTGTCAGAAGATAGGTTGGTGTGTGGTCATGGCATCACAGTGCTAGGTGTCCATCATTTTATGGAGTCCGAAAGAGGGAGTCACACCCTTTCCTTGGTCTGAAGTGTCTGATAAGGTCTTGGGATTGGCTTGCCTAATATGATTTTAGTGCACCTTGTGTCCCCACAGTTTTATTTCACCCCCAATAAACTAATAGGGTAGATCCCTTTCTTCTAGGAATAAGTCATTTATCAGTGTGCTGGATGGGTGGTGCCTGACAGTAAAGTTCTGGGTCTACCAGGGGCTGTTGTTATCCTTCCCCCTCAAAATTGAGTCTCCTATGGCAAGGCACAGTCTGAAAAACCACTGTTTTACACAAGATGGAATGATTTAGAGCAGGGTATAGCCTGATGTCATTACTCTATTAGTTCTGTTCAACTGTCTCTTGAGAAAGAGACCCATGGACATTCACTCTCACCTACCGTACCCTTCCATAGGGTCTTATCTACCTTTTCTTTCTTAACTACCACAGTGTAATCCTTGAAACTATCACCATTTGATTTTTGCAACCCATGGTTGACTGGCATCCTTGAAGCATCATTTCCTTGCAAGTCTACAAATATATATTGCTGACAAATTTATATTACCCTTAATGTCTAAACTATGTTGACTCCACTCTACTGAGAGGTTAAATTTCTTCTGCTACCATGTCACAGACATACACACCTTGATCACTGGCTGTCCTCTTTTCCTTAGCACTTCTGTTTCTTTCAATACTAGGGATTAAGCCTACAGCATTGAGCACATTAAACAAGTGCTCTATCACTGAGCTACATCTCCTTTTATAACTTTTGATTTTAAGGAAGGGCATCGGTAAGTGTCCAGGCAGGCCTTGAACTTGTGATCCTCCTGCCCCAGCCTTATGAGTAGCTGGGATTAGAGGCCTGTGCCACTGAACCCTGATTATTACCTTCAAAGTGTCTCTGTATTAAACAGACTTTCAGGGTTATGACATGGTGCCTTATCTTACATAAAACTAATTTTTCTTAGAAAGATCTTCATGCGAGAGTTTTTTCCTACTCTCTCCTTTTACTGTGTATCTCCTTAAAGTTACATCTCCTTGGGGCTAGAGAGATGGCTCAGCAGTTAAGAGAACTGACTACTCTTGCAAAGGACCCGAGTTCGATTCCCAGCACCCACGGGTGGCTACAAACCATCCTTAACTCCAGTTCCAGAGGAATCCAAAGCCCTCTTCTGACCTCCGTGGCATTGCATGACATGGGTGCACTCACATACATGCAGGCAATACACTCATACACATAAAATAATAAATAAATAAAATATTAAAGAAAAAGGAAATACAAACAGAAGGGAAAACTAGCACAGAACTCCTGGAGGAAGACACAGTTTTATATCTCTCCTCAAACAGTCCCCAAAGGAGATGATAAATCACTCAGTAAGTTATGCTATTAATACTAAGTATTTCAACTACTCAGTATTTTCTGGCATGTTGTGTCCACATTTAGGGAGCTGAGATTTTTGGTGTTCACAATATAGGTTAAATGTATTATATGTTTTTGAGACATATTCTGATTTAAATTTTCAAGTTTGAGACATATGGGACCATAACTACTTGAAGGTGATGATAAACCACTCAGTAAGTTATGCTTTAATACTAAGCATTTCAAATACTCAGTATTTACTGGCATGTTGTGTCCACATTTGGGGAGCTGAGATTTTTGGTGTTCACAATATAGTTTAAGTGTATTATATGTTTTTGAGACATACTCTGGTTTAAATTTTCAAGTCTGAGACATATGGGACCATAATTACTTGAAGGTTTTTATCCATGTGTGTGGACTATATTACTTTTTGATGTTTTGAACAATGACTTGACTAGACTATCCTATGACATGATAGAAGATAAGAAAAAACTAGATCACAGCATCTCCTACAGACTATTTTATGGTTTAAGACAAAATGGTGCTGTATACGAATCCAACTGCTACTACCTTGATTTTTAAAATATTTTATTATTTTTAATTTTATGTGTATGACTGCATTGTCTGCATGTGTGTAAGTGCACCCATGTAATGTAATGCCCATGGGGTCAGAAGAGAGTGTCGGATTCCACCTGGAACTGGAGTCATGGACAGTTGTTAACCACCATGTGGGTGCTAGGAATCAAACCTGGGTCCTTTGCAAAAGCAGCCAGTGCTTTTAACCACTGAGTCATCTTTCCAGCCGCATGCTACCCCCTTTTTTATTTTTTCAAACTACAATTACTGCTATTACTATAGTGGTTCACACAAGCTGTATGTTCAAATTAATGTTAAAGACCTGAGGTTACTAGCAAAAGACAGCTTTCTACTCCCACCTTGTGGCTAAACCTAGTAATGTATACTTAAAGTTGATTGCTAGATATTAATGCAAAATATCAAAATATGCACTTTGGCGTATATATCATTATGAAGATATAAAATAATAGAGTTTGAAGTGATTTTATAGGTACTTATACCTTGGGCAGTGGGACAAATTTCATTCAGATTCAAGTAGGGAAGGACTTAATTTCTCTGTAATTAATCCGAGATAATTTGGGGATCTTTTATTTTACAACTACGTTTGCTTCTGAGCTTCAGAGAAGTTATGAGGTATCAAGGCATCAGGGCTTTGGGAAGGCATAAGAGTGTGGGAAGGCATTTTCCATAAGTCAATGCTGTCACTCATTGTTTATTCCCAACTGCAAGACTCCTTCAGGTTTTGGTGTATGTCTTTGCCAATTCTGGACTTCTTTACTGTTGTATATCAGACTGAGTTCCTCCACTTTCCTAGACATATGTTATCACTGTTCTTTCCTGGGTTGTCACTCTGGTACTCTACATATAGCATCTGTTTTAGTTTATTTTCTATTCACATCTGAAGACTGGGTTAGTTATAAAGAAAAGAGGTTTCTTTTGGCTCACAGTTGTAGTCTAGAGTCAAGCGGCCACATTTAGGTTAGGGCCTCTACTATGGCAGAGTCTGTAGGCAATGCAGGGAGTCCTATGGCAAGAGAAAGGGAGTTCACACGTGTCATCAACCTCTCCCCATCCCCACCCTTATAAAATGCACTATTCAACCTGGAGGCTTCATGCTCATGACCTTATCAAATCCTAACCACCTGTAAAGACCTGACTCTGTAAATACTATAGTTGGATTATGTTTCTATTGCCTTAATACCTCACAATAAAGAGGAAACTTCAGCGTGTGTTTCTGTGTGACAAAATATACTCAAATCATAACAGCAGTACATCCTGACTAGGATCTATGTTGTGTTTTGGCCTTCCAAGTTTTCCAGAATTTTCCTTTTGTTCCAATGAGAATGGAGATCAGGATCCTTTTCAGTGACTCACTTGCCTACTTGTATGCGACTTTTCTCCTTTAAGGTTATGAAGCTGAACCAACTGAAGACAACATTCCTTCCTTGAAATCAAAGGCTCTAAATGACCTATCTAAACAAGTAGGAGGGGCAGTGGGGTAGAAAATGGGAGTAGTGAGGGATAAAGGCTGGAAGGAAATATTTGCAATAGCAGTAATAAAAGAAGGCTGGTTATATCTTAAGTATAGTATATGACTCTGCCAGTCCAATTTCACAGACAGAAGAGAATCACCTGGAGTACTGTCCAGAGCGCTCTACTGTGGCCTGCTGGTACACCATGAGTTGTTTATAAGCATGCGAAGTGTTAATGCCCCCAGTCCTGGGCAGCTGTTTAAGAACTGAATTCTTCCAATTAGGAAGTTGATGAGGTAGTGGAGTAGCTGTTTCCTCGTACATTTATTACCAAGATCCTGTGAATCGAGATGCTGAACTCCACTGTAGTTTCATTTTTACCATTAACAGCAGTGTTTTTGTAAATCACTTGTACATGTGGGACTAGGTGGATACAGTTTAAACCGGGATGTTAGGGGGAGATTCTGTTATTCTAGTTACAATGAAAAAGAATGTACTTAAAGTCCCTCTTCATTTATATAATAGCTATATTTGGATTCTGCTTAAAAAAATCTACTTTTAATATGAAAATAAAAGATATAGTAAACTTAAAGAACTGAATTCTTGAAGTCAGTTCTCAGCCCACTCGCTTCTGCCTCTATATAATAACATAATAAGATATTTTTGAGAGGAGGTTTAATGAAGGTCAGTATGGCCTCAAACTCCTTACCTAGCTGAAGCTGTTTTGAATTCCTGATCCTCCTGCTTCCAACTCCCAAGTTCTAGGATTACAGACAAATACCACCATGCCCAGCTCAGAATAAGCTAATTTTTATTAGTTATATACTGATATATAACAAACCAAAGCTAAAACTTATTACTCAGTGTAATATACATTTTATTTGTTCATGTATGCTGTGGGTAAAAACTGAGTTGTGTGCCAAGAAGGACCCTTTGGTCTTATTGTGGGCCAAATGCAGCTACAGTATTTTCTCTCTCTCTCTCTCTCTCTCTCTCTCTCTCTCTCTCTCTCTCTCTCTCTCTGTTTCACTGTGTCAGCAACTTAGTGAACACTATATATTTCACAATAGTTATTGATGTTTACTAATGGTTGGGCCATAAGCCTTTGTAGGCTAGTCTACACTTCTTTACATGGTGGAAGAATATCACAATTAAGGAGGGTGCTATTCAAACATCTGCTTGTATTTGTTATGTCCTAATGACCAAGGCAAAGTACATGGCCAAAGGGTAGAGTCAGTGTGGGAGGGATGTATATAAGGATGTTAATACAGGAATGTGTGATTCATCTGGAACAATTTAAGTAACAATTTACCATACTGTTACAACAAGCAGTTCCAACAATCTCAGTGGCTTACCACAACCAATATCAAACTCATACCAAAGTATGCTGGTAAGGGGACCCATCAAATTATCCTGAAAACCAGGGTTTTTCTATCTAGTGTCTCTACTATTGCCTTAGAACTTTCAGATGACCATGAAAAACAAAGACTAGAGGATTGAAGGAAGGTTTTAGAGAACAAGCTTGTTAGTTCCAGCCATATTCCAATAGCCAGCAGTTAGTCATGTTGTTTACGGCAAAGAGGGAAGTAGGAATTAATTACGATATTCAAAAGAAGAGGAACACAGTGTGTTTTTTTTTTTTTTTTTTTTTTGGGTGGGCATTGGAATTCACTGACATGGCTAATAATATCAAATGAAAAGTATAGAACATTGTTTTGGACTGAGTTCTTGCACTGAATTCCAATAGACCAGAAAGAAAACAAATTAAGTCACTTGTACTAAAGTTGTGTGTCAGAAAATTGAAACTAAGTTGTTACCTGATTTTCTGAGAAATCAGGAAAGGGAAAGAGGAAAGAGGAGGAAGGGAGGAGGAGGAGGAGGAGGGGGGGGGAAGAGTGAGGGAGTGGGATAGAGAGGGAGAAAGGAGGGGAGAAGGGGGGGGAGGGGAGCGGAGGGGAGGGGAGAGGGGAGGGGAGGGGAGGAGAGGAGAGGAGAGGAGAGGAGAGGGAACAAATTTCCCAAGCAAGTCAATTTCAACTGGTCTAAGAAAAATTTCTGTGCTTTAATCTTTGGTTAAACAGGAAAGAAAGAGAGAAAGAAAGAAAGAAAGAAAGAAAGAAAGAAAGAAAGAAAGAAAGAAAGAAAGAAAGAAAGAAAAAGAAATAGAAGTGAGTCATGCCTGCAATCCCAGCCCTCAGGAAGCTAAGGCAGAAGGACTGTGAGTTTGAGGCCAGTCTGGAATATATAATGAGAGTCTGTCTCAATAAAACAAAAATGTAAGCAGAAGTAACCTGGTATTAGCTATTTTTCTATTGTTTTCTCTCCTTTTTGCTGCTTTATGAGGCAAATAACTTTGAAATGGCCAATCTGCTTTTGCTATTTTTTCCTGTTTTCTTCAGTTCTTTACTTTTTATAAGTCAGACCCCCTCTATTTTATGGACCAAACTTTTAGCTAACTCTAGAATTAAAAAGAAAACTAAAATCTTTAAACAAAACTACTGTATTTTTTTTGTCTTTTAACAATATCTCATAATTTCACCAAATACTAAATATTTCCCCCTTCTTGCTATACATATGCCCTGTCTGAGATATGCAAAGTTCTACTTAATGACTGCATACAGTGACTGGTGATACACCATCCTCTTTATCAGGTCCAAATGCCTTACCTCATGGCCAGGTAAGTTATGTCCTGTGTAACTATGTACACTGCATCTGTCTCCACCCATATACTATATATAAGTGGTAAAGCAGAGCTAAAATATCTGAGATAAAATTTCCCACTTCGAGAAAGGAAGAATGCCAAGACTCAGCAATTAGTCTACAGTATAAAATGAATCTGCAACACTCTTGAACAGACATTTACAAAGGCCTTCTTCTGAAGTGTGATGATTAATCTTGTCAGCTTGACAGGATTTACAATCACTTAGGAGACAAATGTCTGGGCATGTCTATGGGTGCACTTCCAGAGAGATTTAGCTGAGGTGGGAGGACTCATCTGAATGTGTTTAGCACCATTCCATGGGCTGGAGTCCTAGACTAATAGAGAGAGAGAGAGAGAGAGAGAGAGAGAGAGAGAGAGAGAGAGAGTCTAGTACCAGGATTCCTCTCTCTCTGCTTCTTGACCTCAGATGCAATGTGACCAGCTGCTTTACATACCTATCACAGCACTATGCTTCCTTCAGCATGATAAGCTTTTTCCTTAAACTGTAAGCCAAAATATGCTCTTTCTTCCTTAAATTGATTTTTCCAGTTATTTTATCACAGCAACGAGAAAAGGAATGAATACAGCAAATTGCTACTGAGGAGTGAGGCTGGTCCTCTGATAAACATGACCTCAGAGCATGTTGTCATCTCAGGCTGTTCTCCTGGAGGCAAGAGACTGGCTCAGGCCTTCTTGGGAGTCAGTTCTTTTCAGGTACCCCAGAAAAAGCCATGTGTTGCTGTATCTGACTCAGTAGCAGGCTATGGATGAGTCTACAAGGTTTTTAAGTGGGTTTTTGGCCAGAAAAAATAGAAGCAAAGGAACCCAAAGTGCTTAGCAGGGTTGATTATACAGGTGACAGATGAGAAACTCAACAATGATGTTTCAAGATGGATCTCACCAGGAGCAGCTAGACTTCAGGACTGACTGAGACATGCCTGTCACATGGTCATCATTAGGACCCTTGGGAGTTCTAAGTTTAGAGAACTCTCCTCAAGCCAAACTAGCATTCCTGGCTTTAGTTGCTGAAGGGAATTTTAAGAATAACTAGTACCATAAAGACAATTTTAATGTAGACTTAAACATGAGAGTCAGGGACAAAAGAGCTGCTCAAGGGAAGAGGAAAATGAGATATAGTCAAGCTTCCCAGAAGAAAAGTAGTCTTTCTTAAAACAGGCCACAATCTATTTGTTGTAGAGCTTTGCTCTAGGAGATAAGGAATGAACTGCAAGGTCAGAGAAAGATGAGATAAGACTGTCTTAGAATTTAGTTCTGATTCAATATCTAAAAATTTTTAATTTTAATTTTAATATTTTCACATGCTATTTTTCTTAGAGCTCATATTTTTGTAAAATGCCAATTGTATAATTTTGTCCTTTTAGATAATTTCACATTTTATTTAAATCAGACTGCCTATGTAATGGTTTTAAATTTTATTGCCTAGGACCTTTAGTTAGGCGTGCAAAAAAAATTTCAATTTTGGAACATTAAATATTCCCCACTGAGGGGCCAAGTTATCTTTCGTTAGATCTCCCCATTTTCCCAAATACTTGCAAGTTGAAAGTTCAAAATTAACATACATAAAGCCACCTATAGTGTCAGGGGGCAGTTTTTCTTCACTGTCTCCTTTTTGGAAAACTTGTTTCCCATTTTATTTACTAATTTATTTTAATTTCTCCTGCAAAATTGCAAGCCTTTCTATGCTTTTGGGGGAGTATGTGTTTTGGATCTGGTTTATGTGCTGCTTCTGGGATGGACTTTCTCAGCTTTCACATTAAGACCATCTTCTTCCACTGGGTCTCGCGCTTATCCCACATGGTTACCAAAATGTGAGGGGGCTCAAGACACTAGGTGATTGACCCTTATGTGTGTCTTCCTCGATGAGCCAATAAAGTTCCTTCTGACCCAGGAACGGGGTATGTTTATTGGGTTTCCTTTATGAGACCATTACTGGTCCTGGGGAGTTCCCCCTGACACCTCCACTCTTACAGAGTGGAGGGAACAGTGCCTCTTGTCTTTATGATTAGGTACTCATAATATTCCTAAGCTAAATTGGAAAAAGCCAGGAGAAATCACAGGGGAAAATCGCAAATTTAGGTATTGGAGGAGTGTCTGGAGACAAAAGCCAACAAAGTAAAAACATACCAAAACCAAACAAACCATGACAGACAACAAATACCAAAATGCCTTCAAAGTTCTAGAAGCCACCAATACTAAAAACAAACCAATCAGAAACAAATCACTTCTGAAGCAAAAAAAAAACCGGATACTTTAAAGCAAACACTTTGAAAGCATGCAAGCAAACAAATATCTAAACAAAGAGGAGCCTTAAAATTGGCAGACTATCTTAAGTTGGATTTTTACATTTTCCTACATTTATAAGTTAAAGAAACATACTAATCAACCCTAAATACAGCTGGAATATGAAATATCTGTTTTTCTTGAAACATTTCTCCATTATTTAGATTAGCTATGGGAGAAGTGTTCAGAGGAAAAAAAGAAAAAGGAAGAAGAAAAAAATAACTGCTAGGAAATTTTAACAAATGATCAGACTCAAACATTCTTTACGAAGTTTGAAAGCAAGAAAAAAATCAAACTGGATGTCGAAACCAAAATATTTTCAAACCAAGCAAACAAAGAAAAACAATACTGTAAAACAAACACTTCAAAAGCAAACCAAAACCAATAAAGATATCTAAAAAGTAGGACCCTTAAACAAGCAGCTCAGAATAAACAAATGGACCATTGACCAAACCAAGGGCGGTCCGGGAGCTTAGAAATAACTCACCACAATCCATCTGAGGAGACACCTTCAGATGGCTGGACTCAACAGATTCATGCTGGTACCTGCTCCATCCAGGTGACTCCTCTGATGAAAACCAAGTAATTCTTGGGGGACCCATGTTGTGGTGCCATAACTGTCCATGCAAAAACTTAACTCTCACCCCAAAGGGTATAAGAGCTAATTTATTCTGGAGCCAAATATGAGTGACCATGGCCCAGGAACACAGATTCAAATTATCCCAAATTCCATGTTCCAGCATGGTAACAGTTCTACTTTTAAAGTAGAACAGAGAAAAGTCATAAATCAAGACACCTTTCAAATATATTGGTGGATACCTCAGGTAAGCAGGTCTTAGTAAAGCATGAGGTGGGGGGGGGGGTTCTGTTACAGGTCTCAGATGCTAACTGATGACATTCTTAGCTTTTTGATTGGTGAAACCTGGTGATCTGCTAAGTTAATATATTTTATTAGTCACAAGAATGTTAATTCAGAAACAGAGGTAGGCAAAGTGTGACTATAGGGTTAAAGACATCCCCAGATGATTTGTGAATAGGCTCCAGATCTGTAACATTCCAGACTCCCCACAGCCTTTCAGGAAATTCAGTCCAAGATGCAGGAATTCTTTCTGGGAACCTTCTTTCACACTTTATATTTAATCTTGCTGCAAAAGCAGAGTGCTGATTGCTAGCCCCCCTCCCCCGCATGGACTGTTCCCTCACCTGTGAGCACTTCCAACTATCACTCCTGTACTTCTTTCCTTTTTCATTTGTCACTCCAATTTATGGTTGCAAGGTAAAACAGTTAAATCTGAATTTTAGATAAGAAGTTTTCAGTTTACCCAAACGAAAGATATAGGCTAAGAACTTATATCTTTCGTTATCTGAAATTAAAATTGGCCTACTCGGTCTGGCAAACTGCTCTCCCTAGACCGTGAACCTCAAGAGGTTGGGAAAACTTTTATCTGTCCCCACGCATGTTCAGTTTATGTGCAAAGTGCCGGGCACTAGCCCGTTCTGAAGAAAGGAATGAAGAATTAAATGAATGGGTGACTGATAAACTGTCCTCAAATTAAGTGCTGTTGCACTGAACGCAGCAGTGGCCCCGCGACCTGCAGCCCAGCTGGGGTCATGCGTGCGCCGAGGCCTCGGTGACGTCATCACGCGCGCGCCCTCGGCTCACTCCCCTTAAGGGGCTCCGCACTTTTCCCACTGCAGTGAGTGGAGTTTCCGACAACACGCCTGGCCGCATTGCCTGCAGAGCCTTAGACCCGCCTCGGCTCCGAGGATCCGGGTTGTTGTCACTGGCCGGCCTCGGCCCGCAGGCTCCCAGTCCCTGTCCCTGGTACCCCGCAGCAGGCCTGGCCGCTCCCGCTCGGGGAGAGCTTGTCAGGGCCATGTCCAGGCCGAGCAGCGTTTCGCCGCGCCCGCCGGCTCGCGGCAGCAGCGGCGGCCCCGCTCCCTGCGGTCCTGGGGGCGGTGGCCGGGCGAAGGGACTCAGAGACATTCGTATCGACGAGGAGGTGAAGATCGCCGTCAACATCGCTCTGGAGCGCTTCCGCTACGGTGACCAGAGAGGTGAGGCTCCGGGCGGACACAGCAGACGCCAGCTCCCAGGCCCGCCCCCAGCTGGGCCGCGGAGGGGAGCCGGGCGCCCAGCGGAGCCGTAGCCTGCCTCTCGGCTGTTGGCCCTGGCGTGGGATGCCCTGCGGGTCGGCGGCGTCAGGTGAACAGGTTAGGTTGCTCTCGAGCTTAAGAGTCTCTTCTCCCAGGCCCTTCTGCAGTCCGGGGCCCTGAGGTAACGGTTTTTTAGGTGTTGGTAAGCCCCTACCCTTACATTTGCCTTAAAAAGCAGCTGTAGCCTTAATTCAAGCTACAGTAGTTTCATAAGAGCGGAAGGAAACCGACCAGATACGTAAAGACACTGGCAGCATATAGTGCTTTATTGAAATCCTGGAAGCATCAAGCCCATCAGACAAACTTACTGTGAAATGTTTCATATGTGATGAATTAGAAATACTTTTGAAAGCCTTGTTTTTGTAGTTGGTCCTGAAAATTTTAATCCATAAAAATGGCAATTATTGGAGTACAGAAATAAAGCCTTGACAGACGATGGTAACAACACCATTCTGAAATAGTGAAATAGGAGTTGTGTATAGTTTTGGTAACAGAGACGTTAGTGTTTCATGTTGAGGCTCCATAATGCTTGAGTGTATCTCATCTTTGAAGGAAATAAAGTTTTGTTAAGCAGGTAAGGAATAAGTTAAAATAAATACATCCATAGTCATTACACCAACCCAAGATTTCAGCACAAATACGTAATCTTTGGTGAACATCAGTATTTTACCATATTTAGTCTATATGTAGTTTAAAAATTAGTATTAGGGTTCTGATAGAGTAGTTACTGAATTAATACTTTTCACATAAAATATAATAAAATCGATTATACACTTACCTGTATTTTTCACATTTTTACTTACGTATGCATTACTTGTAAGAAAATTGTCCATAAATGATACTTCTTTTCCCATGTAGAAATGGAATTTCCTTCTTCTTTGACCAGTACTGAAAGAGCCTTTATTCATCGACTGAGTCAGTCTCTTGGTCTAGTCTCTAAAAGTAAAGGGTAAGTTTGTAGCTTTTACTTTTTGAAGATTATTTGCTACAGAAAAGGATAAATATATCTGACTACATTTTGTTGTTGTTGTTTGTTTGTGTATGTGTGTGTGTGTGTTTTGTTTTTGGTTTTTTGGGGGGACAGGGTCTCCC
This sequence comes from Nannospalax galili, assembly GCF_000622305.1. Taxonomy (NCBI): domain Eukaryota; kingdom Metazoa; phylum Chordata; class Mammalia; order Rodentia; family Spalacidae; genus Nannospalax; species Nannospalax galili. Next base: position 2,316,345 of record NW_008360322.1, read on the forward strand.
TGTAGACCCCAGCTGGCCTGGAACTGGCTATGTGGATCAGGCTGGCTTTGATCTCACTGAGATCTGCCTACCTCTGCCTCCTGGGACTGGGACTAGAGGTGTGTGCTACCATACCTGGTATGTTTGACTACATTTCGCTAACTAATACTGTTTTATCTTCACATTCTTAATTTTAGTATTGTAGATGAACTTATTTAGATCTATACCAAGAACAGCTCTTCCCTTCAGTCCTCCTTACCCCCCTGGCTAGTCAGGTGCTCTCTGGCTGAAAGCTTGCTTTCTTAACTGTAAAATGTAAAGGGTTAGTCTGCTCGTTTTATTTAAGGCTCTCTAGTTTATTTTGAACTTCTTGTAGGATTTAAAAAGAATGAATTCTCAGCTTCCTTTGTGCCAATTTACAGTGTTTTCTGGTCAATTTTCCCTTTAGTTGATAGCTTTTTACTTTGATGAAGCCATAGTGTGATAAGATTTGTTTTTCATCTGGGAATGAATACTTTGGATTTGATTTTTGTTTTTTAATAATTGCTTATCTTTTAATGAAAATCTTATTGGAGTAAATGCCCAATTTTACAACAGTTAATTTTCTACAGTTTTCTTTGACATTCTAGTCAGGTTTTGCATACCTAAAAGTTTACTTCATAATTTGTTCACTTTTTCTCAATGGAAGTCACTGGTTTTGGTTCTAAGAGCACATTTTTCTGAGCCTTTGGTTTGTTCACAAACAAAATTTCCTTCCTATGTTTCTTAGTTTTAGTTAGAAATGGAATTTGCAAAATGAGCTTGTGGAGAGAAATAGAGTATGTGAAAATATTTCCAATTACATTTTCATTTTTTTAAACTTTTTTTTATTAATTTGTTTTTTTGTGATTTTCATACAGTATAATTTGGTGCTATTTAAATCCCTCCCCAATCTGTACCTCCCCCCACTCTATAGAGTCTAATTAGTTTCCTCAAATGTCAGTATGGATCCATGGTTAACTACCAAGAGTCCCATGCTTGAAAGAGATTGTCTGTGCCCCTCCCAGCAGCCATCTGTTGCCACAGTTTCTTTAGGTGGAGTTGGAGTTACTTACCTACTTCCTCATGTCTATGTTGGATTTTTTTCTGGCTTACACTTGCATAGGACTTGTGCATGCTATCACCATTGTTGTAAGTTCATAAGTAACTGAGCAGCTATCTGGAAAACTGTTTCCTTGTAGTCATCCAGTACCTCTGACTCTTAGACTCTTTCTGCCTCTTCTTATGCAATGATCCCTGAGCCTTGAAAGGCAGAAGGTTGATATGGGTGTCTTATTCAGGGATAAACACCCTGAAGACTCTTGTTCTTTGCATGCTAGACAGTTGTGGGTTTAATCACCATCTGTTGCATAAAGGAAACTTCTCTGGTGGGAGTTGTGAGATACATTAATCTATGGGTATAACAATAAGCCATTAGGAGTCATTTTAATATGATAACTATTTAGTAGAAAACTAATAATAGGTTTTCTTTTCTGTCCTGTGACCTGTCTAGCCTCAGATTCCTAAGGCTGATATCAATGCCAGATATGGGTTCCATCCTAGGAGGTGGGCCTTCAAACCAAGCAAAGAGTGGTTGGTTACTCCGATAATATTTGTGTCACTATTACATCGGTGGGCCTATCTTACCAGGCCAGTTATTGTAGTTCACAGGATTCTAGCTGGGTAAGGATGATGATTGTTTTTTCTTTCTATTAGCATGCATAGCACCGTCTAGCACTGTGAACGTTAGCTAGTAGAGATGAGGCTCTGAAGTCAACACCAGCAAGATTTCTCTCTTGTTTTGTCTGTTGCTCATATCTTCAGCAATAGGGTCTTACCATCAAGTTCTGGTGGGCAACCAAGTCAGTATCTTCTAGAAAGGGAGTCCATTCCTGGAAGTGAAGTTTTTTCTTTTTTTTTCCTGCTTATGATGCCTAGAAAGGGCAATCAATCGTTGTCCTTTATTTTTTTTTGAGACAGAGACTCACTATGTAGCCCCAGGTGGCCTGGAACTCACAGAGATCTGCCTGCCTCCTGAGTGCTGAAATTAAAGGTATGGACCACTGTACCTCGTCCATTTTTTCCTTTTGGGAAGCAGAGTTTTAGAGGGTTGAACCCAGGGCTTAATACATACTAAACCTGTAGCACCGAGTTACATCTCTAGCCCCATCTTTCTTTAAAAGAAAGAAGCCATCAAAATGCCAATTTTAGTATAGCATGCAGGTATTATTTTTACCTTTTGAATCTCAGAAGTTATTATATTCTCATCTATAATTTTATTACCATTTATTTGTAGTTAATGTTTATTTTGTGTGTGTGTACGGGTGTGTGTATGAATGCATGTGTAGTGGTGTGTACGTGTACGTGCATGTGTGCGTGTGCGTGTGCGTATGTATATATGTATGTATGTATGTATGTATGTATGTATGTATGTATGTATGTGTAGGCCAGAGGTTGAAGCTGAGTGTCGTCAATCGCTTTCCCACCTTCTCTTTTTGAGACAGGGTCTCTCACTGAACTTAAGCTCACTGATTCTGCTAGTCTGGCTGGCTGCCATGGCCCGAGGACACTCCTGTCTTTGCCTTCCTAGCACTAGGATGTCATGTGCTTGCCACTGTGTCTGGCTTTTTATGTGGGTGCTGAGAATCTGATCTGAGATCCTCATCCTTGCCTGGCAAACACTTTACTAACTGCCATCTCCCTAGCCCCTTTAATTGACAATAATTTTATATATTTATGGGGTATAATGTGATGTTGATACATGTACACATTAGGGAAATCGGTAATTAGTACATCTGTTGCTTCAAATATTTAACATTTCTTAATGGTGAGACTATTTAAAATCCTCTTGAGGCTATTTTGAAATATATCCCTTATTGTTAACTATAGCCATCCTGCTGTGCAGTGGAACTTATATTTTCTCTAACTCTAACTTTATACCTGTTGAATGATGTCTTCCCTTTCGCCCATCCCTCAACATTTAAATTAAATTAAATTATTATTGTGTATGTGTTTTTTTGGTTGTTTTATTTTACAGGTTGCCCTAGCCCTACCCCACCTGGAACTCATTATGTAGCCCACGATAGCTTCGATCTCACAGAGGTCCTTCTGCCTCTGTCTCCCAGGTGCTTGGATTAATTGTATATGTGTTTGGACGTGTGAGAGAATGAAGAGTGTGCATTCCACGGTGTGGAACGTCAAGGCCAGAGGATTACTTTCATGAGTCTGTTTTCAGTTCTTTCCTACTCTGGGTTCCCGGGATTGAACTCAGGCTGTCAGACTTGCATAGTAAGGTCTTAAGTCTTTGAGCCATGTCACCGGCCCCTAACATTTACTTTTATGGTTAATAATTACATTTGGGATCACATTTTATTTTGTTTTTTTTTAATGTGTGATGTTCACATATCTAGCACCACTGTACCTCAGTTTGTTTTGGATAGAAGATTTTGTTTTTTATCAAAGCATAGTATCAGTTACCTTGGAATGAATACAAGATGAGGGGCTCTCATTGTGTTAATTTTCATAGTACACATCTCTACTTCATAGTTGTGTTCTCACAAAGATAATGTGAATATTTTATCAAAATTTTTATGTATATGTCATTATATTTATAGTGCCTAATGTAGAAGGAGAAACTCTAATAGCCATAAATGGAAAAAATCCGTTATCAAGTTTATTTTTTCTGCCCTATCATCCATGTTGAAACTGAACCCAGTGAATAAAATTTCAGCTACCTAATATGAATTACTTTCATTATAAATATAATCTTTGTTTGGAAGGCATCAGTTTGATCCGTTCTTTTTGGTTGTAGTCTTGAGGGAAGACACTTTACTCAGTTTTGTAATTCCAGCCTCCACCGAAGTGTCTTCTGTATCATAGATGCTCAATTCTTGAATGATGAATAACTTAAGAGTAGAAGGAAATTAAAGGTAAAGCATAAGAAATCTTGACGATAACTTTTTAAGAAAATTAAAGCATCTTCATTTTATAGATATGTAAGGTACTTTTTTCTTTTAAAATAATTTGTTGAGAATTTCATACATGCATATAAGGTGTTTTGTTCAAATCCACGCCCACTCCCTCCCCTCCAACTCCCCCTATATTTCCCCAACACTTTTTCCTGAACAACTTCATGTACTTTTCTTTTTTTTTTTTTTAAATGGGCCTTTTTGCTACTCTAACATTCCCCCTTCTGAAGAGGTAACCCTAAAATCTTTTAGGGATTAGATAAGAGCTCACAAATACTTTTGACATTTTTGGCCTTTGGAATAGAGTATATTACTAAGAGGCCCAAGAACATTTTGATTTTTAGCCAAGAAACTGGTTACTTTTCTTTGAGGTCTTTCTACCCTAATTGCCTAGCCAATTCCTACCTCTTGTTCTTATCACACCATCCCCTGAAGAGGGTACCCAATTGCTGATAGGGAATAGGGACACAGACCACTCTGGCTTCTTCCATGCTGAACAAGGACACAGGGTGAGGCAATTGGGGTACCCCTTCGGTGGGTCTCTCTAAAAGACTCCCAAATTGTATAACTCTTAACTGTAGGGAGAAAAGAATGTCCTCCACTGGTGCCTAAGGAGAAGTAAAGGGAAGAGTAGTTAGCATCACAAGTTCTAGACAGGGAACCAGAAAAAAGTCAAAACAGGACAAATTTCTAATGTTCCTGACAGAATCCATTGGGATTTCTTGACGAGAGCTTCCAAAAGCATTTCTCCATTGGGTTCCTCCTCATTTTTCTTTTGTCTAAAAAGGCTGGACTCGAGAGTAATGGATTCAGTACTTGTTTTCAGGCATTTTGATAGCTGTTGGAGTGGCTAGAATCAGTGTCAGTTCCCTCTCAAAGGCTTCTAGATAGGGGGAGAAAACAAATTTAGTTATCGTTTTAGAACAATAGTGGATTGTCTCTGTAAGGGATATTTTTATTAGCCAGTATACAGTGTTAGAGAACTAAAATGATTTTTTTGAGCATGTACTGTTAATTGAAAGATTATTACTGGATAGACACTAGACTCCAGACTGCTTCTCTAATACTTATTTCATTTCAGCATTATTTCCACCTTAGAATAATATTAATATTAATATTTTATGATGTATATAGCACAGCAAACTGAATAGATGACTTTGCTAACTGAAGTTTCTGGCTTCAGAAAGATCCAAGGGAAATGAACCTACTACAGAGAACATATTTAGACTCTAATCTCTGGTTTACTTTGAAAATAATTAAAATTTATAGACCAGGTTCTATTTTAACTATTCATTTTGTTTTCTGATTCAGAGTCTCAGGTAGCACAATCTGGCATTAAACTTGTTATGAGAGTGAGGCTAGCTTTGAATTCTGTGATTCTCATGCCTTCACCTCCCAAGTGCTGGAATTACAGATGTGTAACCGCACTCAACTAATTTAGACTATTCTTTGTCCCATCATTTAAGGTATTACTAAGCACTTAAAGAGGAAACGACAGCATCTAAAACCTACAGTTTATTAAAGCAGTCACTATGCAGAAATAAAGAATGTTGATACATTAAGAGCCCCACCTAGAAGACTTATTAGTCAAAACTATAGGTTAATCCTAAGTTTAATGTTTCTGTTTTTAAAAAAAAGCGTTTTACATTCATATATTTATCGTTTATATGTGTGCAGACACACATACCATGGCACCCATGTGGAGGTCAGAGGACACCTTGCAGTAGTTCAGATGGTCAGGATTGAGAACAAGCACCTTTACCTGCTGAGCCATCTTGTTGGTCTCAGCTTATGCTTTTAGGAGATACTGTTGAGAAAATTTGAATGTAGCCAGGTGTGGTAGCACAGGTCTTTAATAACGCAGAGGCAGAGCAGGTGGATCTCTGTGAGGTTGAGACTAGCCTGGTCTGAATAGTGAGTTCCAGACCAGCTGGGGCTGCAGGCAGACCCTGCCTCAAAAACCAAACCAATTGAGAGGGACTATAGGGGAGAGGGAGAAGTTGGAGGAATAAGAGGGAGGGGTGGAAATGATGCAAATACAGCACTCATCTATGAAATTTTTCCTTATTATAATAGCGTTCTTTTATTCAGAGACTCTACATTACACCTGTTTTCTTAATCATATGAATAATCCTTCCAAGTGTGTGTTAATTACTTTGGCTCAGAGCTATCAAATAATTTGGTTTTGCAGCTCTAGTACATAAAGCTGGGATTCCCACCCAGATCTAAGTGCCTTCAGAGCATGAGCCCTTAACCAGTACTCCTCTGCTAAATTCAGGCATGTGTTATTAAACCATTTAGAACTCATTTGAGAACTTCCTCTGCAGATAGTATATACTTTTAGAGCTGAGAAGACTTAAAAGACATGGTCAGTAGTCTTGTACTAGTTGAAGAAACAAACTCAAGCTATTATAGAATTGAAGGGCAGAACCATAAGCTTTGAAAAAAATATTTTCATTTAAAAAATATGTGATTGAAATATTTGTTGGCAATGCTTTGTTATACAGTTTTGGTTTAACTACTAATCTCTTGTAACAGGCTTTTGTGGGAACGTAACATTAGCAGCATACTATGGAAATATTCAGTGGGGCGTAGTAGTGTGAACAGTCACCCATCACCTTTTGAGTATCATTTAAGCTCTTTTGTTCAGACTTTCCCCCCTCTTTACATGTTCCCAGCATGTATTCACTGGTGCTGTTTTGTCTGCCAGGAAGTCTGCTAAAGTCAGACTTTAACACTTATGAGTAAATTAGCCTTATTTTTTTTTCTTTGTTGTTGATTTAAAATCGAATTTGTAGCATTCTGATATTTTAATTGAAAATAGTCTTATGGCTACTAGAGTCCAAAATCTGTCTTTCTTTCTTTTTTGGGGGGAGGGGCGGGGGTTAAACACCTTATCCCAAAGCATTTTGAGTTCACATTATATGTGAACAAACTGACCGTATATAGTAAATACATTATTTTTCTTAATATTCAGAAAGGGAGCAAATAGATACCTAACTGTGAAGAAGAAAGATGGATCTGAAACAGCTCATGCAATGATGACCTGTAATTTGACCCATAATACAAAGCATGCTGTTAGGAGTCTGATTCAGAGATTTCCTGTGACCAACAAAGAACGTACTGAACTTCTGCCTAAAACAGAAAGAGGAAATGTGTTTGCAGTTGAAGCTGGTATGTAGTTTCTGGGGTGTTTCCTTATTTAACCCATTATTTGATGATTTTTCTTTTTCTAACTTAGATTTATTTTTTCAAAACTAATGTGGGATTTTTTTTCCAGTTTTAATAGTATATTAGAGATGATTAAAAGTTGTGAAAATTTGGGATAAAATGAAGTGTTAAGACATAGCATGCAGTTGAACTGAATTTTTAAAGCATCAGAATAATAGCTACTGTGCATTGAATATTTATTGTGTGCTTAGCAGTATTCTTACCCTATATAGAACCTCATAGCAGCAACCTTTGAATGCTAAGAATTTCCCCTATTTCAGAGATGAAGAAACTCAAGCTCGGAAGACTTAAATATTTTAAGGTCACTCAAGTAACCAATAAACACTGCTAAGACTTGACTCTAAAGTCTGGGCCTTGATGCACTAATAAGTAAGATTTTAAATTAGGACTTTAGCTTCTGATAAGCAGTGGGGCAGAATTTTCAATAAATTAAATTACTCAAAGATCACTAATATATGTTAAAAAAACTTCCAGTGTGAAAAAATTATCATTGCCTAGTGTTACAGGATTTGAATAGTTATTGTTGCCTATAGAAGTAGGTCTGCAGTGCATAGAATATATAGTCCTAAGTATCAAAGAACTTGCTTTATTTATTCTTAAATTTTTGTTTATTTTTCCCATGTTGGGGATCCTACATCCTAGGCAAGTGCTCTCTCAATCAGCTATATCCTGAGCCCTAAAGAACTTGTATTTAAATGTAGGCATACAGAAATATTTTAAGCTACGTGGAGACTATGAAACATACCTTCTTTATTACCATTGACTTAGTTATATGTGGATATTCATTGAAATCCTCAATTGGGAAATTTGTATTTATACATATTACACTATTGTTTTAAGTGTACACATAACAATTTTAAACACACAGAGTATTTTCCCTATTTGTAATATGTTGTCATATGTAATAGGTCTTATAATGCACATTATTTCCTGCTTTAAAATTTTATTTATTTTTTGTGACATTACTTATAGAATCTTATGGTAAAACTGAAATAATTTATATGCTCAAAATTGTGCTTGTTTTGCTTTAGTGGTTATGGAAGAATTAAAATTTATTCATTGTCATGTGATGAATCAGAAATACTTTTGAAAGGCTTGCTTTTATAATTGGTACTGACATTTGTAACCTATAAAAATAGCAATTATTAGAGTATAGCAATTGAGGCATCGCTTCTAACTTTTTGAAGATTGAGTAGAGAAGAAACATTTGAGAAGTATTACATAAAATTACTTTTATGTTATACATTTTGTTTTCCTTATTTAACACAGATTTTCTGTTCTTTTATTCATTTTTGAAGAGAACCGAGAAATGAGTAAGACAAGCGGGCGACTCAACAATGGCATACCTCAAGTTCCAGTGAAAAGGGGAGAATCAGAATTTGACTCATTCAGGCAATCTTTACCAGTTTTTGAGAAACAAGAAGAAATTGTTAAAATAATTAAGGATAATAAAGTAGTTTTGATTGTCGGAGAAACTGGGTCTGGAAAGACTACACAGGTTTGTTTTTTCTTTGTTATTTGTAGAAGTTATTGTATGATATACTTTTAATTTTTTTTAGGTTTAATATTTTTTCTTTATTAATTTTTTTATTGAGCTTTTAAAATTTAATACATTTCCCACTCAAATCCAGACCCTCTTCCCCCATCCATGCCTCTCCCATCTGCCCGCCAAAACCTATGTACTCTGTCATACATGCTGAGTCCTACTTTTAAATTTTTGATTTCTTTCTTAAAATTTTTTTAAACCAATTTTTATTTTGTGTACATGAGTATTGTGCCTGTATATGTATGTAAGTGCATCCATGTGTGCAGTGCCTATGGAGGCCAGAGAGGACATCAGATCCCCTGGAACTAAAGTTACTGATGGTTGTTAGCTGCCATGTGGGTCCTAACTGAACCCCGGTCCTCTGCAAGAGTAGCCATTTATCTGCAAATTCTCGTTTTGGGAGGACTGACTCTCTGGAATGGACCTCCCAGCTTTCCTGAGGCTCAGCTGTGGCCCTCACTACACAGGTGGTCTTGGGTATCCAGGCCTTGATGGTGAACATCTCCCATTGCCAGGCTCCAAAAGGTTTTCCATTATTTTTCTATTACTCTTCTACAGCCCCAGTGTGCCTTCACTTATGCCCTAATTGAACTTCTAGAGATAAAAAATCACAGTCTGGGAAGTTTAAAAAAAAAAAAAAGAAGTAGAAAGTACTGTAATAACTGATATAATTTTCAAATTAAAAATATGTAATTAGAGCCAGGCATGTTGGCTAACGTCTTTAGTCCCAGTACTTGGGAGGCAGGCGGCTCACTGTGAGTTGAGGCCAGCCTGGTCTGCGTAGTGAGTTCCAGGCCAGTTGGGGCTACAGAGAGACCCTGTCTCAAAAAGACCAAAAAAACAAAAAAGATTTAGATATTAAAATATAAATCAAAATTCTGTATGTCTACTGTAATTTTTAAATGTTGTTTACTGACAAAAACTGTACTACCAAGCTTCAACAACAATGTGAAATTTGTCACTGTGAGTGTGCCATTCACTCCCTTTACAATTCTCCCATCTATACACAGTCAGTGTAATCATTTCTTTAAAGAAGTGTGATCATTTCTTAAAGCAATGCTAACAAAATATTTTTAAATTAAAAAAGACCAAAAGCAAAAAAATAAAAAAATCCTGTAAATAGTCTGATATTTTATTTAAAATTCCTTAGGCATTTTTTTTGGTATTACATTAGTTAGGAACTTTACCTTTTTTCTCTGTTAATATCTATTTATTTAAATATAGCTTTTACTTAATAATTTATTCTTTGCCCCCATGATTTAGGATGCCATTTTTTTTTTTTTAAAAAAAAACCAAAGCTCAGATTCTATAGTACTTGGGACTATATCTGAAATTTTTGTTATGTATCTTTACATTCATATTCTGTTGCTGTTCTAGAATCCTCCTTTGTACTTTTTGCGCTTTACATTATGCAGTGCATTGTTCTTCATTTTCTTCTACATTTTTATGTGGTTGCTTTATCATTTACAGTACACATAGCTAACAGAAGTATACCTTCAGGGCTGGTGAGATAGCTCTACAAGTAAAGGTGCTTGCTTCCAAGCCTGACAACCTTGAGTTGATCCCTAGGACATGGAAGGAAAGAACTGTCTCTGAAGTTGTCTTTTGATTTCCAGCCTCATGCAGTGGTGTGCACATACTCCTTTTCCCATAAATAAATAAGTGTAATAATTTTTTAAAGATATAACACTGTACTACTTTGCAGATAGTATGAATACCTTAAATATTAGTAACAAAATAGTCCTAATTCCTCTCTCCTGTCCTTGTATTGATAAACATACATATATACATACTAACACATATACATATACAGTGTCTGAACAGGCAATACATTGTTGTTACTAGTTGTAGGAAACTGTTATGTGTTAAGTCAATTAGGAATAAGAAAGTTTTTGCCAGGTATGGTAGCATATGCCTATAATCCTAGCACTAAGGGTCTGAGGCAGGAGGATTGTGAATTTGAGGCCAATCTAGGATATGTAGTGAGACGCTGTCTAAAAGAACAATTCCTTCTACTCAAACACAAATAAACCAAAAAGAAAACAAAGAAATTGCACATTCTTCCTTGAGTGTTCTGCATTTGTTTATGAAAATTAGAGTTTTTAGTATTTATTATTTTCCTTCTCTTTACATCTTAATTTTAAAGGTTTTCTTTTTGTTGTTGTTGTTCTTTTTGAGACAGGGTCTCCCTGTAGCCCAGCTGTCCTGGAACTCACTGGGTAGACCAGGCAGGTCTTGAACTCACAGAGAGCCGCCTGCCTCTGCCTCCCGAGTGCTGGGATTAAAGGCATGTGCCACCATGCCCGGCAAGGGTTTTCTTTTTAAAATTTTTTTTATTTTATGTGTATGAGTGTTTCACCCACATGTATGTAAGTATACCCATGTAGTGCAATGCATGTGGAGGCCAGAAGAGGGGATTGGATCCCCTGGCACTGTAGTTATGGACAGTTGTTAGCTGCTATGTGGATGTTGAACCAAACCTGGGTCCTCTGTAAGAGCACACAGTACTCTTAACTGCTGAGCCATCTCGCCAGCCCCTAAAGGGTTTTCTTTGCAAGGCAGGATCACTGGCAGTGAAAATTTCCTCAGTTTTTGTTTATCCAAGGGAATATTGCTCTTTCACTTGAAGGGTAATCTTGCAAAGTACAGAATTCTAAGGTCGTAGGTTTTTCTCTGAATATTTTGACTCTACTCTTGTTTGCATCATAGCCAAGAAACGAGATGTAATCCTTATCTTTGCTCTTCTATAGGTAAGATGTTTTTTCTTTGTCCTTTCGGATTTTTTTTTTATCTTGGATCTTCTGTAGTTTGAAAAAAATATTTTAAAAATCCAAGTGTGGTGGTGCACATCTTTAATCCCAGTACTCAGAAAGCAGAGGCAAGTGGATCTCTGTGAGTTTGAGGGCAACCTAGACTACATAGCAAGTTCCAGGCCAGCCAGGGCTATTTAGTGAGACCCTGTCTCAAAAAAATTTCTTTTTGAAAATTTTATTTTTATTTTACATGTATGAATGCCTGTATGTGTATATGTGCAGCACATGCATCCTGGTGCCTATGGATACCAAAAACAGGCATTGACTCTTCTGGAACTGAAGTTATAGGAGATTATGAACTGCCATGTGTGGTCTGGGAACTGAACCCGGGTCCTCTGTAAGAGCAGCTAGTGCTCTTAACTGCTGAGCCATCTTTTCTAGCCTTTGAAAAGGTTTTCTTTTAAAATAATTCTTACGTATTTATGTTTCTGAAAAAAATTAAAAGCATTCCAGGGGCTAAGGCATGTATGAAAAGATTTCATTTCACTCATAGTTAAATGAGTAAAGATATTTATATTTAACTATCAGATTAGCATTATTAAAAATTTGATGATACCCTATGCTTTCCAGAAAACTTCCTTTCCCCATTACTAACAGTATATTGCTTTGGAGGACAATTTGATAATTGTTCTATCTAAATTAAGAGTGGATATAGTATGAACATTTTTATTGCTTGCTAATGACTTATAATACATCTTTGAAAAAATATGTGAAGGGAGATGGTCACTAGAACATTGTTTTTCATAGCAATCAGTAATGCCAGTCAGTATCCACTTAAAAATGAAAATTACTTAACTGTGTAGTTTAAGTAATTTGTTAAGTTATAGCAGATCTGTGTGATAGAACGTGTAGCTATTAAAGTAGTTAAGGTAGATAAAATATGTTAAATGAAAACTGGAATTACAACCATTGGGTACAACAATCATTAGTGTGATGTTTATATACATACACTGAACTGTGCAGTTTATTTTCTTTAAAGACTTCATAAGAAATGTAAACATAGGTACTTTGAATGGAAAGCACTGTGAGAGTTGGTGTAAGGTGGGGTGGGTAAGACTTTATTTTAAATCTTTATGACCGGCTTGAACTTTATTTATGGAAAAATATTCATGGCTCTAAGATTATAGGTTATTTTTGTTTTCTTCATGCCTTTCACTATTAAAAAATGACAGTGGAACTTTGAGTGTTATTTATTGTCTTTATGGTGTAATTTGAGGGAAAGTTATTCTTCTTACAGTAGTAAATATTACTATCCAGAAATATATTTCTCCATATAGTCTGATCTTTTGGCTTTCAACAGTGGTTGGAAGTCTTCCAAAATAAGTCTTGAATATTTTTTGTTAAATTGATTTAAAATATTCTAGCTTTAGTTTTCATTGTGAATAATATCTTTTAAAATTACATTTTCTCATTGATTATTACTGATTAAGTGAGAGTTGTTTTTAGGATTGTTTTATATTTTGACATGTTATGGAATGATTTTTAATTCTAAATGGATTTCATTTGATTTATTTAGATATTTCTGGGTATGCAAAATGAATATAAGCTCAGTACTTTAAACTTTGTTTTAGATTCCTCAGTTCCTTTTAGATGATTGCTTTAAAAATGGCATCCCCTGCCGTATATTCTGTACTCAACCACGACGATTAGCAGCTATTGCTGTGGCTGAAAGAGTTGCTGCAGAGAGAAGGGAAAGGATTGGTCAAACCATTGGCTATCAGATCCGATTAGAAAGCAGGTAAAGATAGTCTTCCTACCTTTTATCATTCTGAGGAAAAGACTAAATGTACCCATTTCACTAAAAATAGAAGAAGTGTTAGTCAAATGATTATTTTGCTATCAGTAAATCTACATTCATATGTTGTCATTCTAAGCTTAGTGAGGTTTTGAATAGTTTGAGCCATAAATAAATCCCATTTCATGGTTTTATGATGAAGTGAAAACTATTTCACATTGCTGAGCCTTAGTTTCTTTCTAAAATAAGGCCAATAAACAATCTAGGTTTTAGAACATAGATCTAACATGAAGTTTAGATGTGCACTCAATAAATGTTAGTGACTGAGTTTTAGTGACATAGGTATAGTTGAGTGTGCCTTATCCAGAGTACTTGTGATTAGATGTGTATCAGATTTTAGAGTGCTTTAGATTTGGGATATTAGTGTAAACTTTACTGGTTGAACATCTGAAATGCTTTGAAATCTGAGCACTTTGGATTTTGGATTTTTCAGACTGTAGTACTAGTGATACCTTCTCAACAAGTATTCGTGCTTCTTTGTTTTTAGTAGTGAGTAAAAGAGTGTTTTTCTCAAGTAAAAATTGCTTAAGGTTTTATACCTATTTAAATTTTTAAACAGAAAAGTATATTACTTAGTTAATAAAAAGCCATTAGTGAGACCCTGCTGTCTGAAAAAAGAAAAACAAAAAAGAAAAACAAAAGGCTATTAGTGATGAAATCAGTGAGATTGTCAGGCACAATGTATATATTTCAAAAATGTTAATAAGCCATATGTACCACTATAGTATTATATTAATAATATTTGTTAACATGCATATAAAACTAGTGTTTAAAGTTTTTCTTTGATTATATAAAGAATTTGTAATGATGCACTTTATTTTGATTTTTGTTTTTTAAAGGGTTTCTCCAAAGACACTTTTGACATTTTGCACGAATGGGGTATTGCTTCGTACACTGATGGCAGGTGATAGCACATTGTCAACTGTGACACATGTTATTGTGGTAAGAATATTCCTGAATTTGCCATTTGTTACTCAGATAGCTTAACATTGAAGTACATAATGACATTTTAAGAATAGGGCAAAATGAGAATGAGTGAGTTTACAGTTTTCAGTATGTTCTATTGAAGTTAATTTTTGTTTATAATATAAATAAATGTTTTGTATAACATGAAGGTATTATTACCATTGGGTGTTATGGGGAAAATAAACAGGTAGTTTAAAAAATATGCTCTTCATATATGAAAATGATGCATGTATTTAGAATTCTCTAGAAGTGGCAAAAACTTCTTTTAGTCTTTATATGTAGCTACCTGATTACTGTTTTAATGTCACGTATTTCCCAATTGTAAATGTTTTTTTTTTTGGTCTTTTTGAGACAAGGTCTCCCTGTAGTCCCAGCTGACCTGGAACTCGCTATGTAGACCAGGCTGGCCCCGAACTCATAGAGAGCCACCTGCCTCTGCCTCCCAAGTGCTGGGATTAAAGGCATGCACCACCATGCCCAGTGTAAATGTATATTTTATAGTCATTTAACATTATGGTTAAGTTGCTGAATTAGTTACTTGTAAAATAAGAACTACCCTGCTGGTCATGGTGGCACACGCCTTTAGTCCCTGCACTTGGGAGGCAGAGGCAGATGGATCTTTGTGAGTTCGAGGCCAGCCTGGTCTGTGTAGCTAGTTCCAGGCCAGCTGGGGCTACCTAGAGACCCTGTCTCAAAAAGACCCCAAAATAAATAAATAAATAAATAAATAAATAAATAAATAAATAAATAAATAAATATTAAGAATTACCGTTTTGGAGTTGGAGAGTTGGCTCAGTGGTTAAGGGCACTGACTGACCTGGGTTCAGTTACTAGCACACTCATGGTGGCTAAGAACCATCCATAACTCATTTCAGGGGATCCAACGCCCCCTCTGACCCCCATGGGCATTGTACAACATGGGTGCTGTATTTACATGCGTGCAGGCAATACACTTGTACTATGAAATAAAAATAAATTGCTTTTTTATTAAAGTATTCTAAGCTTTTATCTAGTCTGTATCAGAAAAAATTCATCAGCGGATTTTCACTAATCAAAGGACTCACGTGATCCTTAGTGGGTAACAAAAGCATATGTATACAAATATACATGGTTTTGTTGTTCTTATTGTTTGTTTCTTTCCTTCTGTTTGGTACAGGCTCTTACTATTGAATTGCTCAGACTGGCCTCCAACTTGCCATCTTGCTTTGGTCTTCTGAGCAGCTGGAATTATAAGGGTGTTCTACCATGTCCAGCCAGAAGCATATTAAAATTTTGCTTATATTAAAACTACATTAGATTGTAATAATTTAGAATTGGTTATAGTTTGTTTATATGATTATTTCTGAATTGTCTATAATACAAAATGTTCCCTGATATTAATTGGCCTTGTCTTTATTAATTTGAGCTAATGTAAACCCAGCAGTAGTGTTCTTTTAAAGACCAAGTCATCCATAATGCCTTACCTGATCCATAGTTTTATTTTTGTTGACTGCAGGATGAAGTACATGAAAGGGATCGATTTAGTGATTTTTTACTTACAAAGTTAAGAGATTTGTTACAAAAGCACCCAACTCTGAAACTAATTCTTTCTAGTGCTGCCTTGGATGTAAATCTCTTTATAAGATATTTTGGAAGTTGTCCAGTGATATATAGTAAGTCAAATTATCAGTTACTGTTTATAATTTTTGTGAAAGAAAACTTTGGGATGTGATTATGTATATATTTTCCAAACAGGATTTTGAAAGTAGATTCTGAAGTAGAAGGCACTTACTTATGTTTCCTCTGAAACAGGTGTCATAGTTGCCTCTAGTTTGACCTCTCCTTTTGCATTTAGAGCTCTTTGATGTGCAGTAAATCCAATTCTCTAATCTTAAAAAAGAAAGAAGCCTTTGTTTTTATCCTGTGTTTCTCTTTAAATACTGTTCTATAGCTTCTGCACCTTATTACTAGATCCCTTGGAACAGATGTCTACACTGTCAGTTTATCCACCTGCTGGCCTCAGGCTCAAGGCTGTTAAACTCCAGACTTACTCTTGGTTGACAATGTCTGTTCTAGGTACTGAAGGTGCGGCTTCCTTTCACTGTACACTTTACCGCCTTGGCTTTTTATCTGTCAGCATCTGACATTTCTGCTCTCCACAACTACCTCTCTGGGTTGTCTCACTCCCAGGCTATGGCAGTTTGAATTTAGTTTCCTGGCCTGTGAGAATTCCTTGTTCTCAGGCCCCTAGGGTATATCAGTTTTAAACACTGGGTTCTGTCTTACTTTGACCTTCCACCACAGCTCTCTGAGCCGGGGAACTCCTCTCTCCTGCTGACCTGGCAAGAGAAGTCCCTGTCTCAGCAAGACTTATGAGGCCTGGGCTTGTCCTGTGGGTAGGGACTGCCAGTCTCTTTTCATGGGGGCTGCTTGGTTTATTTCTGAATAAGGCTTCTGCTTCCCCTCCCTTTGCTGAGGAGTGCTGCAGCTAGAGCTGTGTTTGGCTTGGCTTTCTTCTTGGTTCTTTTCCTTTTTGTTTTTTTGTAATTTTCAGCTGTACTATGACTCCTCCTTTTGTGGGTTTCTGAAGCTCTTCCTTCCTTTCTTTTGGATAGAGTATTTTTTCTTATCCTAATGCTTCTCCTTCATTGGGTCACATGAAGACAGCTTCTCGTCAGCTATAATATCCAAAGTTTCCATCATCCTTACTTTATTAATAGCTTTCACTGTTTATTTTTTTCTAAAGGTTGAATTATTTCTATTTATTTATTTATTTATTTATTTGTTATTTGGCACTGTTGACTTAAGAATTCTTTTTAAAATTTTTTAAATTTTTATTTAGAGTGTATATGTATTTGTATGGGTATGTATGTACATGTGCATGTGCAAGTATGTCATGGCACTGAATGGAAGTCAGAGGACAACTTGTAGGAATCAGTTCTCTCCTGCCATGTGGGTCTTGGGGATTAAACTCAAGCCATCAGGCTTGGTGGCAAGCACGTTTACCTGCTGAGCCATCTCTCTATCCCCCTTTAGGCATTGTTAACAATAGTATTTTGGTACCAATCTTAATTGCTAAGCCCAATATTTAAATTTTAGTCAAAAGTCTTATATATTCTGCATTAGATCTCATGGTTAGCCTTTTTTATGTGAAATGCTCAGATCTCATACTTTGTTTGACGTTACTACCTCTTGAATCCTGTATTATTACTTGTAATACATTCAAACTAAACACTTAGTCTATAAAACATGGTTCTCTTCTTGTCTTGCTTGCCTCGGTTACTGTTTAGTCACCTAAGTCTCAAACCTGTACATTCTTCTAAAAATACGTATATTTTCTTGGCTGATTAGGCATATAAAATTTATACTATGCTAACGAAAAGCTTGTTTTGACTCCTCACATTTAATAGGTATATATGGAAACCAGCTTTTACTAGCCAGTCTATTTCTTTTGTTATAGCTTTCCTTTGTTATCTCAGATAAACATCCTTCTGGTTTTATAAGCCAGGCATCTAGGTATTATAGTTGATGCTTTCTTAGCATTTCATAGCCAGTGTAATCTTGAGTTCTGTGTATTTACTTTATGTTTCAATCATCTATTGCTTTTTCATTTACTGTTGTAAGGCTTGGGTTATTTTCATTTGTTACCTGAACTATTTAGTAGTTGTATCTGGTCTGGTTCTGTTCTTCTGTTTATTGAAATTCATTCTCCACATTGTTGCCAAAGAGGTCTTTTATGAAGTAAAATTCTGATGATATTGACCACTATCTTGACTCTTGAATGGCCTTTAATTTCAGGATGAAATTCTTAATACTATTCTGTTTCTGTGGCCTTGAATCCCTTTCCTCCCCTATTCCCATTTTCTTTTTAGTTTTTAGAAAATAGCATTATTTTGGTTCTACCACAGTGACTGTGCACATATTGCATTTTTCTTCATCACATACTATTTACTTTCTTTAGAGCTTAGTTATTATTTTATTACCTCCTAATGTCTCAGTGGAAAATCTTTTCTTTTCTTGATGTAGTCATATCCCTCTATTGTCCACTGTTATGGTATCTTATACGCCTTTCTCATATGACTCTCTCATCAGACTTTAATACTTCACATTCATTCTATTTTGTACTGTTGGATTAATGTCTGTCTCCCCAGGCAGTATTTCTCATGGAAATAGGAGGCGGTTCTGTTTGTGTATGTGCCCTAGTATTCCTGGTGCCTAATGTGCTGTCAGACACATGGTCAGTAGATGATTAAACTAGGGGGGAAAAGTACATGAACAGTTGTGTAAAATAAGACAGTTGTCCACTATAGATTGTTTTCTGGAAATGTTACATTTAAAAGACAGTATCATGAAAGTCACTTTATCCTTCGGAATTGCTTTTAAGTGCTTTAAGCAGGTTCATTACACTTGAAACGCTCATGTTTTTATGTGAATAAGATGAAAATTGAGTATTTAAAAATTTTATTATTTAGTACAGGGAAGACCATTTGAAGTAAAAGAAATGTTTCTGGAAGATATTTTAAGAACTACTGGATATACAAACAAAGAAATGTCAAAGTACAAAAAAGAAAAGCAACGAGGTAAGGTTTTTTTATTAAAGAAATTACTATGTATCAAAAGTAACTTTTTAAAAAAATTCTATTTTATGTGTATGCTTGTATTGCCTGCATGTAGGTAAGTGCACCCATGTCGTGCAATGCCCGCGGAGGTCAGAAGAGGCTGTCAGATCCCCTGGGACTGGAGTTATGGACAGTTGTTAGCTGCCATGTGGGTGCTGGGATTCAAACCTGGGTCTTCTGCAAGAACAATCAGTGTTCTTAACCGCTGAGCCATCTCTCCAGCCCCTATCAAAAGTAACTTTTTGTAATGCAGTAGTCTTATATTATGGAGGAATAACGACGTTTGAAAAGGCTTTCCTCTTCCTTATAACTGTATAAAATTATATCACAATACTGTCCCTGATATACTTTTATATCCTGACTTATATTCAGAAGTTGGAATCTTTGAAAGGTAATTAACAGTGGATGCTAGATTTGAGGACATTGAATTTGTCTGTATGCAGAGGCTCGGTCAGTATCTTAAGGAAGCAGCTAAACATAGCTGGCTCCCCACAGCTTCCCCCTTTAGAGGAAATTTAGACATGGTGGGGAGGGACTGAAAAGAGCATTGGATTGATAATGACAAGCTTATCTTTCATGCAAATGTCAAGTTTTCCAATTTTTAATTTTATTTTCTGAGACAAGATCTCACTGTGTAGCTCAAGGTGACCTGGAACTCTCTCAAACCTCCTGCCTGCCGAGTACTAGGATGATAGGCATGTGCCAGGAGTCCCAGCAAGTTTTCCAAATCTTGTATTATATAACTGCATTTATACTTTGAATTTAACATAATTTGCCTGTGACAAATTTTCTTATAATGACATGTTGCATCTTAGCTTTTTAGTTATGGTTTATATTCTTTTTTGTAGTATACTTTGCTTTGAGCTTTAATTCCATTGTTTAATTATGGACATATATCTTAACTCTTGATTCTCCACTTGAAAAATGTAATTCTCTGCAAATTACAGAATCATATATTGCAAATTATGAAACAGATCTTGAAACTTCTGAAATATATGGAATTATGTATCACAAATAGTTGGCGTGGTGATACAAGTTCAGTAAATGGTTTTCTACAAAGTGCTGTATGAATATTAATCATTGATTTAAACAATAGGTTTATATTACCTATGGGTAATGACCTGCTTCTATAAATTCTGGACCTACTTCTATAAATTCTGGACCTACTTAGAAGCAAGCTTGTTAGATTTTTTTTGTTTTTGCAGTTTCATATATCCTTATGTTGCAGCATAACTTTCTGAAAGACTCAATATATTTTTTAATGCAAAATAAGGCCAATTTTTAAGTGATACCTTTTCTTAGTTCCTTTTTTTTTTAAACAAAGGGATACATTGTTGAAAGAATTGATCTACTTATTTTTTTTCCTTTGATAATTTAGAGGAGAAACAACAGACTACACTCACAGAGTGGTACTCAGCTCAAGAGAACACTTTCAAGCCTGAATCTCAGAGGCAGAGGGCTGTTCCAAACGTATCTGAAGAGTACGATTTATTGGATGATAGTGGTGATGCTGTCTTTAGTCAGCTGGTAAGACCTTACTAGTTTTACTGTGATATTTTGAGTAAAAATTTTTGTAGGTTAAACAACTGTTAGGAGGTAATAATACTTTTCAAAAAAATTGTTTTTATTAAATTTTATTGTATTTCATACAGAATATCTCAAACAATCTGAATCATTTTATAGCCTCGTCTGCACCAGCACTCTCCCATAGTCCCCCCCATTGGGAACTATATACTCTGTCTATATACCCCCATATACTCTGTCCTGGGTATTAAGGCCCACTGTGTCGTCAGTGTCCCCAGACACTCCACAGTGCAAGTTCACCCACTGTGGTTTAGTCATATCCCTCTCATCTGTTCATCTATCTGTCCAAACACCTATCATTTTCTTTTTTTCTTTCTTTTTTTTTTTTTTAACAGAGCATAGGGTAGGGGTTTATTTACAGAGGAGTGGGAGCCCCCCCATTTATGGCTGCACTGGAAAGGCCACACTTAAATGTAGATCCTGTGACTTCCTGCAGTGACAACCACAGAAAATGGTGAGAGAGGTGCCTCCAGGCATTCTCAGCTTATATATCCTTAGCCCCTCCCACTCATGCAGCTAAAGGTCAACTGATTGGGTGGGAGGGGTAACTGACTCCCACCTTGACTCCTTGATGAGCAAGGGAAGGAGGGGTGACTATAGCTTGCCTGCATAGTGGTAATAGTACTTTTACTTTGTAATTAGAGAATAATTTTCTTAATTTATTTTAGACTGCAACATATTTTTCAGAATAACTTCTTAAAAAGTAGGTTGTTGGGTTCAAATCCCAGCACCCACATGACAGCTAACCCCTGTCCGTCATTCCAGTCCTAGGGGATCTGACAGCCTCTTCTGACCTCTGCTGGCATTGCATGATACGGGTGCATTTACCTACATGCAGGCAATACATGCATACACATAAAATAAAAATAATAAATAAATTTTTTTTTAAGAGTTAAGAAAAAGCAGGTTTTAGGGACTGGAGAGATGGCCAGCAGTTAAGAGCACTAGCTGCTTTTGCAAAGGACCTGGGTTCATTTTCAGCACCCACATGGCGACTAACAACCATCCATAAATCTAGTTCCAGGGGATCCAATGCCCTCCTCTGATCTCCACAAGTATTGGATGACACAGGTACACTTATACACATGCAGGCAGTATACTCATACACATTAAACACTTAGGAGGCAGAGGCAGGTGGATCTCTGTGGGTTCAAGACCAGCCTGGTCTACATAGTGAGTTCCAGGACAGCTGGGGCTATAGGGAGACCCTGTCTCAAAAAGACCAATAAATAAATAAATAAATAAATAAAATAAATAAACAATGTATGTTCTCCCTCATATGTGGATCCTAACACCAAATCCTTTTAAATTTCAGTTCCTTTTAATAATATGATGCTATACAGCAGTCCCTTCTGCATGAAACAACTACCATCATCACGACTTCAGCTGAGCCTGATCAGTAAACATTGTCACAATTGGGCATGTTGACCGGTGTGCTCATTCATTGAAAGAGGGCCATGCAGGGTCATTGGACTGCACTGCATTATCCAGCCACTATTCCCAGTCAACTGAATGTAATTTGACCCTAATCATACATGGCCTGGATTTGGGGAGGGCTAAAGTATACAAACTGGAGAAGACTAGGAAGAGAAATCATGACCCATGCTGGATAAAGGCTTTCCAGTGTGCATACCCAGGTCATACATACACCTCAGTTATCTCAGAGCTTTTGAGAGGGAACTGACACTGATTCTAACCACTCCAACAGCTATCAAAATACCTGAAAGCAAATCCTGAATCCAACACTCTAGAGTCTACCATGGAAGACAAAAGGAAAATGAGGAGAAACCCAATAGAGGAATGCTTTCGGAAGCCCTTGTCAAGAAATTCCAATGGACTCTCACATGAACATTTGAAAATTGCCCTGTTCTGACTTTTTTCTAGTTCCCTGTCTAGAACTTGTAATGCTAATTACTCTTGCCTTTACTTCTCCTTCACATCTCCTATTCATGATTCAAAGACTTTCTTTTCCTCGAGAAAAGAGTTATGCAATTTGGGAGTCTTTTAGATAGACCCACTGAAGGGTTATTCCAGTTGCCTCACCCTGCGCCCTTGTTCAGCATGGAAGAAGCCAGAGTGGTCTGCGGCTCGATTCCCTATTGGCAATTTGGGTAACCTCTTCAGAGGATGGTGTGATAAGAATAGGTTGTAGGAATTGGCTAGGCAGGTAGAGTAAAAAGACACCAAAGAAAAGTAGCCAGTTTCTTGACTAAAACTCACAATGTCCTTGGGCCTCTTAGCAACATACTCTTTTCCAAAGGCCAAAAAAAAAAAAAAAGTTGAAAATATTTGGGAGCGTTTATCTAATCCTTAAAAGATTTTAGGGTTACCTCTTCAGAAGGGGGAATGTTAGAGTAGCCAGAAGCCCCATTTAAAAAAATAAAGAAGAAAGAGTACACGAAGTTATCAGAAAAAAGTGATGGAGAAATATGGGAGGAGTTGGAGGGGAGGGAGTGGGCATGGATTTGATCAAAACACCTTATATGCATGTATGAAATTCTCAAATTATTTATTTAAAAAAATTTTTTTTAAGTGGGTAGGAGATTAAATCTAGGGCCTTATAAGCATTCTACTCCTGAGCTATACCTGTGGTCCCAAATTTTGTTTTTAAAAGAATTTAGCTATTTTTGAGCATGAGAAGATATCTAATGCAGAGATGCTTGCATTTAATACTAGTGTTTAACCAGTGTTTTAAAGTTGTAATTCATCCAAATATGTTATACTCGTGTTTTTAAAAAAATCCTTCTGAAGAATGCTCTAAAATTGATCGGTGTAGCAAAGACCAATTTGAGTGAGTGATCAGCATTTTGATCCTAGCTAGGGAGCTGGAGAGATGGCTCAGTGGTTAAGAGTACATGCCGCCCTTGGAGAGTACCTGGGTTTGGTTCTCAGTACCTACGTGGGCTAACAACCATCTATAACTACAGTTCCAGAGGATCTGACACCTTCTTCTGGCTTTCATGGGCATTGCACACATGTGGTATACTTAATGCGCATGTAAGCAAAACATTCATTCATACACATAAAATAAAAATATGAATTTTTTAAAAATTAAAAAAAGAACCTAGCTGGATATTCTACATAGGAGAAACTTCTAAAGACTGGTGGAATCTTTTCTTCTAATGGCAAAGATGTTTTTGGTGGGGCTTGGGGGTGAGAAAGGGGATTCTTTTGGGGCTTTTTAGAGTTATCTAAAACTAGTCATGTAGTCCAGGCTGCCTTTGAAACTACAGTTCTTTCCCACAGCCTCCTGAGTGCTGGGATTGCAGGTATGAGCCACCATAGCTAGCTCCCTACCAACAGAGATTCTGAATATTTGATATGGAGTGGTATCTGGTGTCAGTATTAAGGTCTAAGTGATGCTTCCTTTGTTACATAGCCAGAAAAGGGAATCAATATACATGTCACAGTATACTGTGAGAAGCACACTTAATGTAACTACATCATAGTAATTTGCTGACAAGCTCATTTTCAGATAAAAGATGATTATAATAAGATACAGTGTTGTGAATGATAATGTTAAGATGAAATGAGAAACTTTTGCAATCCTACGTATGTTATATATGGTTATTAGTTCCCATGGCCATTTTGGGCATTTTACATTCTTTGCTGCAAGAAAATATTAAGCAGTTAAGTAATTTATAATCTTTGCTTTTTTTGTTTTTAAAAGACAGAAAAAGATGCGAATTGCCTTGAACCATGGTTAATAAAGGAAATGGATGCCTGCCTTTCTGACATTTGGCTGCATAAAGATGTTGATGCCTTTGCTCAGGTCTTTCATCTTATTTTAACTGAAAATGTTAGTGGTAAGTTTATTTGAACTTAAATTTTTAGTGATTTGAGGTAGAAGTACATTTTAATTTAAAATATATGCATAACACTTTTATTTACAATCAATAATTTCTTTTGGCATGTTTTATATTGTTTTAAATTTCTTAATATGTCCAGGATAGTTTCTCGAGGTCTGCACAAATATGAGAAAAATGCTTTTATGAATTTGTGTTGTGTGCATCCATATACTCAGTTCTCCCCATTCGACCCTTTAGGAACTAATTTTGGCTCTCAAATGATTGAGGATTTAAAACAGAAGCAAAACTGCATAATAACCTTGACAAATCATTCATTTAGTAATTTTCGTTTTTGTTGTATGAGCTCAAGTTCTGAGTCACTTTGTCATGTTTTCACTGAGTTATCCTCATTTTATTAGTTGATGTATGTGAATATTGGCAGCTACACATGAGTTTCTTAACTCTGTAGGGTTCTAGTCAAAATGCAGGATGAATAATCATAAAAAGTCACTACTGGAAAGGCTTTAGATGTCAAACACTTTATCTTTTTATGTAAACACTTGACATTATTATTGTTAAATTTATTGATCATTCCTTTTTTGAGGCATTTTCCTCAGCTTCTGATATTTCACACTTGGTTTCATTTCTTTATAACTTTTTTTTTGGCAGAGTTTTTTTCCCTTATCTCCAAATATAGGCCTCAATCCTAAGACCTTACTTTTATTTTATTTTATTTTATTTACTTTTTATTTACATTTACTCCCTGCATGGATTCTACCTATTCATGGCTGTGATGGTTAACCTTTTTTTCTTTTTCATTTTTGTGATGGTTAGCTTTAATTGTCAACTTGACACAACTTAGAATCACCTGAGAAGAAAGTCTTAATGAGGGATCGTCTGCATTGGGTTGGTCTATGGGTGTTTCTATGGGGAATTGTCTTCATTGATGTAGGAAGTCCCAGCTCTCTGTGTGTGGCACCATTCCCTAGGCAGGGGTGTCTTGAACTCTATGAGTGGAGAGTTGGGACTGAGAACAAGCAAGCAAGCAGCATTCATGTGTTCATTTCTTTGTGCTCTTGACTGTGGATGTGCAAGCTCCTGCCTTGACTTCCCCATAGTATCTCAAATTGTAAACGGAATAAACCCTTTATCCCCTGTTGCTTTTCGTCAAGGTATTTATCATAGAAACAGAAATAAAACTAGAAAAATGGCTTTAAATATTTATTTTAAATGACCCCTAATTTTTTAATCTTCAGTCTAACTTTCCATCTCTCCAGCCTCCCAAGCACCTTTTGATCCCTTTACCACCTCTCTCTTTTCCAGTCTGCTGTTTTCCTTTTTCAGGAATGGGTACTATCATTTATTGTAGTTGCTAAGGCAACTGTGCATATGTAAAGTCTGACTTTCACATTCTGCCTACAGCCCATTAGAGAATCCTGTTAATTTTTTCTCTAAAATAAAACTTGAACCTAACCACATTTACTTTCCTGTTACTCTTCTTGTCTAAGTGTACTTTTCGCCTCTTTACTGTTGTGGTAGTCCAGTAATTACTTCTCTTATGATAGGGCATTTTGTTTTCCATAGAGCGATCAGATGGATTCTTCTCAAAATGCCACTGACCTCTCTCAGGTTTTCCTTGCTTTTGATTAGATTGTGAAGAAAACTCAAAGTTCTTTCCATGGTTGGGTCTGTTGAGGTTCTAAATGTGAAATATCTCCTGTAGGCTTATGCATTTGAACGCTAGGTCCTTGGTGGCACTGTTTTGGAAGGTTGTGGAAGGTTTAGGAAGTAGAACCTTGCTGGAGGAAATGGACCACTGTGGGTGGGCCTTGAGGTTTTTATACCCAACCCTTCCTACTGTCTGGTGTAATAAAGAAGAGATTTAGTGTGCTTTTATTCTTGACAGATTTTCAAGTACATGAGGACAGCTTTTTTTTTCTGATACTTATTTATTTATTTATTATTTATTTATTTATTTTTTGAGGCAGGGTCTCATTATGTTCACCCTGGCTGGCCTATTACCAGGGTGATCTAGTAAAAACCTCTATTCTTTAAAAAAAACCCTCCATTCTTATAGTAATTTGGCTGACAGCTGGTATGTCTCCTTGCCAACCATATTGCCTTGCTGGTTCACACTGTTTCTTAAAATTCTAGTTATTTTTTTAACATGGGATTTCATTAAATTTATTTTCATTATATATTTGTTGGTTTGAATTATTTTAAGAAAAGTTCATCTTACAGATTTTGCCTACTGTTTTTTAAACAATTTTTAAAAGTTCTAATTGTTTTATATTTTCTTAGTTTATTAATTGAATGTGGCTGGGTCAGTAACCAATTGTGTTGTGGTAACAGACTTTAGGTTAATATTTGGTTATGATTATTCAGCCATAATCCCGTTTATCTACTAGTCTAACAGAGCTCTTCGTAAATAAAAGATCTTTAAGCATTTCATTTTTTTGTAAATATATTTTGGCTCCTATTGATGTACACTGAAAAAAATTAATCAGATTTTGAAATGTATATTTTGAGAAATAATATTTGTTTTCAAAAGTCTACATATTTATTTATGTATTTTCTGGCCTTCTTTTGTCCATTTCAATAATTACTCCAAAGAAGTTAGTAATCTCACTTGAAAGTTCAGGGATTTATAATCTGAGACACATGTGTATGTCTGTGTGTGTTTGGAAATTTAACAGTTTATCTTTTTCTTTTAGTTGATTACAGGCATAGTGAAACCAGTGCAACAGCTCTGATGGTTGCTGCAGGACGAGGTTTTACAAGTCAAGTAGAGCAGTTGATTAGTATGGGAGCTAATGTCCATAGTAAAGCATCAAATGGCTGGTAATTTTAGATTGCATCCATTCCTTGTATATCTTGATAGAGTTGCACATTTTTTTAAAAATTCTTATGTCTGTCTTTATATTAAGATCTATTTTATAGTAATTGTTGATACATCTATAATGAGTAAATAAGTAATTTTGAATGACAGTTTTATAATTTTAAAAACATTGTTTTCAGTCTGATATCTTTGAATTTTTACAGGATGGCTTTAGATTGGGCTAAACACTTTGGACAGACTGAAATTGTGGATCTTCTAGAATCTTACAGGTAAAACTTACACTATTTAAAATTAATTCTGTCTTCACTTTTAAAAAAATCAGCCGTATGAATCATAAATTCTCTTAAATGTAAGTTACTTAATGATCTTTTATCCAGCGATTTATTTTTGTAATTATAAGAGATTTTTCTTGGATTTTCTTTAGACTGTTGATAAACTATATTGTGTTATGTTTACCTTATTTTTTAAACTTTTATTTTGAAAGATTAGAAGGAGGATTTCCATTTAAACATGGTACATAGGGGCTCAGGTGATAGCTCAGTCTGTAAAGTGCTTTCTGTGCAAGCATGAGGACCTGAATCCATTCCCCCATAAAAAGCCACATGTGAAAAGAACCCACATAAAAAGCCACATGTAATGGTACACACTTGTAATCAGCATGGAGGAGATGAAGACAGACAGGTGTATGGGGCTCTCTACCAGCCTACCTAGCCTATTTGACAAGCTCTAGGTCCCAGAGAAAGACTGTCTCATGCAACAGGGTAACATTGAGAAATGACAGCCTAATGTTGACCTCTTGCTTGCACATGCAGGCTCACACACACACACGCAAACACACACGCAAACACACACACACACACACACACACACATGACATGGTGCATTCAACGTGTATTTGTGTTTCCCCTAACTTCACTAAAATGAAGCTAAAAAATTTATAAAAGCTTAGGGGACTAGAGAGATGGCTCAGCAGTTGAGAGCACTTGAGTGCAGAGTACCTGAGTGCAGTTCCCAGGACATATATTAGGGGGTTTGCAACTGCCTTTAACTCCAGCTCCAGGGCATTCGACACCCTTTTCAGGCTTCATGGGCCATACACATATGGTATACACATTTACTGACATATATACATAAATAAAAATGAAATTAAATCTTATTAGTTTAGGGGGCTGGAAAGATGACTCAGCAGTTAAGAGCACTAACTGCTCTTGCAGAAGATCCGAGTTTAATTCCCAATAGCCACATGGTGGCTAACAACCTTTTATAACTCCAGTTTCAGGGGATCCTATGTCCTCTTATGACCTTCATGGGCAGTGCACAACACAGGTGCACTTATATACATGCAGGCAGTGTACTCATACACATAAAAATAATAAGTAAAATATAGAAAAAGAAAGTTTAAAACTGACAAAATCAAGAGAACATCAAAGAGGATATGGCAGCTGATGGAAGTCCTTAGTAAGTTTTGACATGATCGCTAGCTTGTTGATCAGTGGTAACTCACGTAGCAGAACTAAGAAAATTCACAGTACTAGTAAGAAAGAAGCTCATTTTAGCTTTAAAACTCTGTAGATAGTTACTCAGTGACCTTTGAATGTCTTAATACAAAAAGGGTTAAAAACTTAGTGAGTTTGTTTAAATTCTCTGAGTATGTAGCGTTTTGGATCACCTTCTTCCCTGCCCTCAGATGATGTTCCTTCCTCACATTGGCAGGAATGGGAGGTTTACTAAACATTAAAATGCAGAGGCTTTGAATTTTTCCCTGGAAAAAATGGGCCAAAATTTAGAGAAAGTGCTTTTGTTTATAGGAAATTTGATATTCCAATGAAAGGTCTGTCTTTCAGTCTGATGACTCCACAGTCTCTACCTGTGCACTTAGATAGTTTTGGTGATTTACTCTTTAAAAATGAACCAATTGCTAAAAATTGATCAACTAGATATGTCAGGGGCGAACAAATAAACAAGAAAACTGGAACTTGGGTGAAATTAAGTATTAGTGACCAGAACAAAACTTGAAAACTTGAAAAACAAAACTACAATATAAAATAGTGCTTTCTTGACATAACAATAGCATGCTGTATAATAGAGAACAGTGAGGCTGGAGAGATAGCTTAGCAGTTAAGAGCACCAGCTGCTCTTGCAGAGGACCTGGGTTCAGGTCCCAGCACCTCCCTCGAAACTAACAAATATTTGTAACCAGTTCTGGTCTCTGTGGGCATTGCATGCATGTGGTACACTTAGCTACATGTAAGCAAAACACTCATAGAAATAAAAAATAAGTACATAAAAAAATTAAAAACTAGCCGGGTGTGGTGCATGCCTTTAATCCCAGCACTCGGGAGGCAGAGGCAGCCTGGTCTACATAGTGAGTTCCAGGACAGCTGGGGCTACAGGGAGACCCTGTCTCAAAAAGACCAAAAAAAAAAAAAAATTAAAAACTGAACATAAATCTTCGTTCAGATTTCATCTTCATGAAGCAAATCCCAGTTCATCCTATCTGATGATACAACCTGCTTCCTTGCACTGTTCCCCTTAACCTGCTTTACTTTCCCTTTTTCATGTACAGCCTACTATACTCTGCTATACCATATAATTGGTGTACTTAGTTTTGTTGATTAATATCTGTCTTTTCTTTCCACTGTAGTTTAGCGAACTTTTTGTCTCCTTTGCTCAAGAATAGTCCCTGGATATAGTATAGGATCAGTGAATATTTATTGAGTAAATAAACAGAAAGAACTCATGTAATAGTAGATAA
>NW_008360322.1:2346301-2354422 GCF_000622305.1 Nannospalax galili
ATAAATAAAAATAAATGAGATGGAAAACTGTAGGGGAAAAGGAGAAAACATACTTTTACCCTTATCAGGAATCAGAGACTATGCTCCACTAATAAGAGAGAAAGTAGGGCTGTAAAGATGCCCCAGCCAGTAAAGTGGTTGTTGTACAAGCATGGGAGATCGAATCCCCAGAATCCACATAAAAGTACCATGCATGGTTGATGTTGATATGTCTTGTAACTCTAGCATAGTGGACATGGAGACAGGCAGATCCTGGGAGCTTGCTAGTCATCCAGTCTAGCCAGGTGGTGAGTGTCAGGTTCAAGAAGAGACCCTGTCAGAAAAAGGTATGATCGAGAGTGACTGAGGAAGTCACCTCGTATTGACCTCTGATCTTCACACTATTCACACACACACACACACACACACACACACACACACACACACACACACACACATATATACACACACACGCACGCACACACAGAGAAACTCACATGCATGTAAGTGTGTATACACACACAAAAAAGTAAAACAACCCCCACTGTCACCCCCACCTGCTGAAAAACAAGTAGATCTAGCATGGATTAGTGAAAGAAATTGTCTAGATTGGTACAGAGGAGCCAGTGGTATGATGACAGCTCACTAGCCTGTCTAGTCTCACAGTAGTATGGAAGGCTTCAGGAGTGAAGTGTAGAGGAAAAACATTACCTGATGTTTTGAGTATATTAAAAAAAAAAACCCTTATGAATCTATTGGAGAATATAGGAAGATTTAGTGGTCAATACAGAGAAAATTAAGCAAATAAAAATTTAGCAGTTATTACTCTAGGAAAAAAAAGTTACAGAAGGGTAGGCAATCATGTTTTAATATGTAATGTTTATGCTGTTATAATAGAGACTGAATGAAGATTTACTGAAAATTTTAGGGATTGGAGTGGATATAAAGTTTGTAGAAGTGGGACTGGAGAGATGGCTCAGCAGTTGAGAACACTGGCTGTTTTTGCAGACCACCCAGGCTCGAATCCCAGCACCCACATGGCAGCTAGCAACTGTAACTCCAGTTCCAGGGGATCTAACTCCTACTTCTGTCCTTCACAGGCATTGCACGACATGGGTGCACTTACATATATGCTGGCAATACACATGTACACATAAAAATAAAAATAATAAATAAAAATTTTTAAAAGTTTGTAGAAGTAAGTGGAGGTTCATAGATGATGACTGAAAAATGAATTAGTGGATAGGGCAGTATAAAAAGAAATGACTGAAGACTTTGGAAAAGGTTCTAAATTGTGTGGCTATGAATTTTTGTTAAACTTTCGTAAAATTGTTTTTTAACATTGTGAACATACATTGTTTTGATTGAAAACAAAATGGGAAAAGCAGAAAGCTGTCTTTTTTCTTTCTTGGTATGGTGCTAAAGATTGAACTGAGGGCTTGAGCATCCTTTGCAAGCACTCCAGATGTGGATCTATGTCTCTTGGTCCTAATTATGTTTTATTAGAGATTTAAATAATTTAAATCATATTTAGATAAGTTATATGGATTTTTAGACATTAAAAATAAATTTTTATGTATTATACAATATACTGCTAATTTGTGTGTTTTAATCTAATACGCATCTCCTAAAAGAACATTCCAAAATTTAAAAATCATAGATGCCCTCTATTCAAGAACATACAGAATGTTTCATCTTACCTGGCTTTTGTAAATAATTCTATAGATGTAGCCTTGGATATTAGTAAGAAGTCAATGTTTGAAGTATTACATCTTTTTGTAATTTTAACCTTATTAAGTGATGATGTTATGTTACTGTCTTAAAGTTCTTGATAGATCCAAGCACTTATCCTGATATATTAGATTTTTCTGTTTTGTCATTCAGTAGTAGTACTATAACGTGCAGTTCTTGGGCTAACACTTTAAATTTCTTATGGTAAGTATAGCTCACTAAACACTACTCATTACCAAATGAAGCTGTTATCTGGATAATATATCTCGATCGGTTAGACGTTTTAGTTCATAAATTACCATGTTATCAATTACAAATTTCAAATACTGAAATGTAATATTATGTTTACTAGGTTATTGATATTGGTAGTTAGAATGTATAACTTTAAACAAAGAATGTGTCATCTTCATTTACCTGCTATGAAATATGAAACAATAAACAGATACTTAAAAACAGCTGAAGATTTCAAAATGCTTCAATTATAAAGTTGCATGAATTTGCTATTTTTCCTGTTGAAGACAATATATGCACACACATATTAAACTCTTTGAGAGGAATTAGGCTAAATTGAGGAGAAATGGGCTGACCTGAGTTTCCTAGGAATCTTGCTGATAATTATTAATAATAGCTATAGTTCATATCTTTATATATAAGATGAAAAAGCAAGTTATTTTAATAATTTATCCTGATTCTGGCTTTTGAAAAAAAGCATAGCTAATTTGTTTTTACTTGTAGAGTTACCCATAGAGTTAAATGAACAATTTTTATATTTATTATTTATTTATTTATTTATTTATTTATTTATTTATTTATTTATTTTAGTTCTTTGGATATAGGGTCTCCCTGTAGGCCTGTTGGCCTAGAACTCACTATGTAGACCAGTCTGGCCTTGATCCCACAGAGATCCACCTCCCTTTGCATCTGAATGCTGATAAATAGTTTTTTAATAGTTCTATTGAAATATCTCATATACCACTTGATTTACAATTCGTTTGTTTGTTTTTGGTTTGGTTCTGTATTTTCACAGTCAATCTTAGAACATTTTTCATCACAAAAAGAACCTTGTTAACATTAACATTACTCTCTATTTCCCTAATTCTCTCAGATCCTAGGCCAGCCACTAATCTTCCTGTTACTATAACTTACTCTGTTCTGGACTTTTTGCATAAATGGAGCCATATGATAATGTGGTCTTTTGAAATTATGTTCTTTTCATTTATGATACCAATTTCAATATTTATGTTTACTTGTAACCAATATTCCATTCTGTTAACATACAGTAGCTTATGCATTTATCATTTTATGCATATTTGAGTTATTTTCATTTCTGACTATTAGGAATAATTTTGATATGAACATTTGAAGACAAAGGTATTTTCATTTGTTTTTTTTTATTTTTTGTTTTTTTTTTTGTCTTTTTGAAACAGGGTCTCCTTGTGGCCCCAATTGACCTGAACTTGCTATAGAGGCTAGGCTGGCCTTGATCTCATAGAGATCCATGTTCCTCTGCCTCTTGAGCGCTGGGATTAAAGGCATGCACTACTACGCCCAGCTTGAATACAGATTTTTGTTGTTGTTGTTATTGACAGTTGTATGTAGCTATATTTTTTTCTGTCTTCTGTCTATACCTAGGAGTAAAATTATTGGGGGATGTGGTGAACACTGTTTACCTTTTGAAGAACTGTGAGTTTTCCAGAACAGCCACATCATTCTTCAGTTCCTAGAAGGAAGAATGTAGGAATGTTGCAGTATTTTCTAATCTCCAACACTTACTGCCTTTTGACCATAGCCATCCTCTTTGTTGTGAAGTAGTACCATTGTGGTTTTGATATCTATTGTCTTTGTGAAAAATTATGCTAAACTTTTTCATATGCTTATAAGTCATTAGTCATTTGTTTTGGTGAAATGCCTTCAGATTGTAATAATGTGCTTGAAATCAACACATGAATTTAATTATAGATAGTACCTGAAGTATCACTTACTTTCCTTAGGATATGTTTGTTGAAAATAATTTTACTCTTTTTAGTAAAAATGGATTTGTTCTTTTCTTAGTGCTTCACTGGAATTTGGAAATCTAGATGAAAGTTCTTTGGTTCAAACAAATGGAAATGACCTTAGTGCAGAAGACAGAGAGCTCCTGAAAGCTTATCATCATAGTTTTGATGATGAAAAAGTAGACTTGGATTTGATCATGCATCTTTTATATAATATCTGCCATAGTTGTGATGCTGGTAAGCACTGCGAAAGAACTGGAGAAAAATTTATTTAAAAATTAATATTCTGGGGGTTGGGGATTTAGCTCAGTGGTAGAGCGTTTGGCTAGCAAGTGCAAGGCCCTGAGTTAGGTCCTCAGCCCCCCCCCCAAAAAAAAGACAAAAATTAGTATTCTGTGGAAATTTTTCCTTAATTGTATTGATAGTAATACATGAATACTTGTTCTCCTATGATCATATACGAATATATGAAGTCACATGATATTGTTCCTTATAATTAGTTCTGTTGATTGCTTCTGATTTCATAAGATTAAATATTAAAAATATTCTTTTCCAAGGTGCAGTATTAATTTTTCTTCCTGGATATGATGAAATTGTTGGTTTGAGGGATCGCATCCTATTTGATGACAAGCGGTTTGCTGATAATACACACAGGTAAAATATAAAGCTTTGTATTTGTTACTGAAAATTACACTCAGGTACTATAGTATATTTTCTCTTTTGACAACAGATACCAAGTTTTTATGCTTCATTCAAATATGCAGACATCTGATCAAAAGAAGGTATTGAAAAATCCACCTGCAGGTGTTCGAAAAATAGTGAGTGTCATAAAATCTTTTATGTTTAATTTTTGTTATTAATCTATTTTGATATTAATTATAAAGTAATATCCTGTTACAGATCCTTTCTACCAATATTGCTGAAACAAGCATCACAGTCAATGATGTTGTCTTTGTTATTGATTCTGGTAAAGTGAAAGAGGTATGTTGAATATGTTATAGTTTATTTAAATGAAGAAGATTGAGTTCCATTCCAGTAACCACTTTAATAAAACCCGTTCTCTTTAGCAGAAAACATTTTTATAGATGAATTTAGCATAATAAATGCTGTTTTAAGTAAATGAAATATTCTACCTGAAATTCATTATA
Source organism: Nannospalax galili (assembly GCF_000622305.1). Lineage (NCBI taxonomy): Eukaryota > Metazoa > Chordata > Mammalia > Rodentia > Spalacidae > Nannospalax > Nannospalax galili. The sequence continues at coordinate 2,351,154 of NW_008360322.1, forward strand.
TGGAATATATTTTGATGTTCCAACAAATTAGACAAAAAGAGTTAGCTTCTAGCTAGATGTGGTGGTGTATGCTTTACTCACAGCACATGGGAGGTGGAGGCAGGTGGATTTTTGTGAGTTTGAGGCCAGGTCAGCCAGTGTTACATAGTGAGATCCTGTCTCAAAAAAACCCACCCAATTCCCAGGTGCCCTCCAAAAACTTAGCTTCTACTTAATACTAGAAGGAAAGTAAAGAGTTTGAGTAACTATAATGAAATTCTGTCACACAGTGTGGCAGTTTGATCGCATATATTGTATTTCCCTCCTACATGTGGGCATGGACCATATTCATCTTGTTTATTGCCATATCACCAATGCTTTAAATATGATATGTAGTAGACGTTCAGAAGACATTTAGTTAAAAAGACCCTTGATTAAATAAGGAAAACAAAACAGAACCCTAATAACCAGGCTTGGGAGATGGCTCATTCTGATACAGTACTTGTCATGCAAGCATGAGGATCTGAGTTCCAGTCTTCAGCACCTAGGATAAAGCTGGCATGGCATTGTGTGTTTGTGATCCCAGTGCTGGGGAGGTGGAGATAAGGAGGATCCTTGTGGTTCGGTTACTAGCCAGTCTGGCCCAATCCACAAGCTGCAGTTTTAGTATGTAGGAAGACACCTGCCATGGACCTTTGGCTCCCGTATCCACATGTGCACACACATGAATATACATAAAACTGACAAAAACTTAAACCCGGGTCAACCACATCACAACGTTGCTCTAGCCAACACAGCACATCATTACCCAGTTTTGTGGGAAAAAGTTTTATTGCCTCTTACCTCCTGTCTATTGCTACTTTGAATACTATAATGCTCTTTCAGTAATTATAACGGACTGTCAAAGCTTAAGTTACTATTTGGCCCTTTACAAAAGGTTTGCTTGTCTCTGATATAAATCAAAAGATAACAGTTACTTTTTCAACATTAGAATGCCTAACAATTTTCAGTGCCTGTAACTTTTACTAGATCAAATGATAGAGGTAATTGGTGTTTTAAGGAAAGAGATGATTAAGTGAAAATAAATAATAATTTTTAGTTTTTTTTTTTTTTGGTCTTTTTGAGACAGGGTCTCCCTGTAGCCCCAGCTGTACTGGAACTTACTATGTAGATCAGGCTGGCCTTGAACTCACAGAGATCTGCCTGCCTCTGCCTCCCAAGTACTGGGATTAAAGGTATACACTACCACGCCTGGCCAGTGTGCAATGCATGAATGTCCTTTTTAGGAATGTCAGACTAAAATTTATTACAGATTTTGGTCAGGTTCATGGCAAAGGAAGAATAAATTGTTTACAATAGTATCAATAAAACTGAGTTGGTAAGCCTTTAAATATTTGGATTTATTGGACGTAGTAGTAGGCATCTGTAATTCAAGTACTTGGGAAGCTGAGACAGGAGGATCTATGGTTCAAGGCCAGCTTAGGCTACATTGTAAGAGCCTGTCCCATGAAATTAAAAAAAACCAGGAACTTCAGATTTTTATTGTTCTAAAATGACATATAGGTGAAGGAAATGGGATTTGAGTATTTTAGAGATTAATTTCTTTAGGTATTTATCAAGTAAATTATGACTTAAATATGGTGATACTCTCAAAAGTTACTTTACATATAAAACTAGCAAAACATTAAAGCTAAGTAATTTACTTTCTAAAAATTCTATAAACTTATTATAGAATGATTTTTATTTGTACTCTGCAATTATTTTAAGAAAAGCAGACATCACTGAAGTGTATAGTCTAGTTAGGAATGTATTTTGAAATATTTCTCTAAAGTAGATTTTATTTTAGGTTCTTTGAGGCAGTCTGAGGTTACTAATAGTTTCTTTTTGTATTTTGCTTTGTAACATTTAGGATAGGCTAGCTTTCTTGATAACTCAGCAGGGGGTAAGGCAGAAAGGATTAAAAATTCTCTACTCTAGGATGTTTGGTTTAGTAATTATTACTCCCATTTTTCCAAATCAGCTCACTGAGAAGTATGTCAGTAAATGTCTTTTTCTAATCTTACTCCTGTATCTTAAAATGATGTAAATGTGCTAGAAAAATGATCTTCAGAGAATAGATTTATTTTTAGTCTTGGCGTCTCTTGAGAACCAGTTGCTTTCATTAAAATGTAGAGTGAAAATAACTTTGCAAAGCACAGAATGGGAAATTTTATAGCTTTTCTGAATTGAATTTGCTTTTCATTCCTTTTCCTTAGAATGTTTATAATTAGAAAATTGGGATTTTTAAGAATTGATATGTTCTAATTACTTTTGTTTGTGTTTTAATCATTTAATCAAGAGGAGTCTTTTAAGTTCAACTTTGCATGTTAAAATATATTGATAGCATTTCTTATTTCTTCCTAAATACCTTTTATAACATAAAGATGTTTTAAATATTACAGAAATCCTTTGATGCACTGAATCTTGTTACAATGTTAAAAATGGTATGGATTTCCAAAGCTAGTGCTATACAGCGAAAAGGCAGGTAATATACGTTTACTGTGCATTTGTTTAGTTGCATGTGAATGCAAATATCATATGAATTACATATTTCATGCATTTTACTTTTATAAAATGTTACCTTTCACATTAGTCTTAATTATTACATTTTGTCAAGCAAACCATTTTGGTATGTAAAAAATTAATTAAAAAATTTTAATCACATTTGTGCGTGTGTGTGTGTGTGCGCACGCGCACGTGCGCACGCGCTTGCTAGCTTACTTATGTGCAGGTGCATGCATGCCATGGCACATGTATGGAGCTTAGAGGGCACATTTCAGGTGTTGGTTCCCTCCTTCTACCATATAAGTCTTGGGGCTAGAACTCAGGTCTCTAAGCCTGGTAGCAAGTGCTTTTTTTTTAAAATTTAATTTAGTTTTTAGAAGAAGCATTTCATTACATCTTTAACATACTCAATAACAGTTTCTGCAGGTGCATGCATGCCATGGCACATGTATGGAGCTTAGAGGGCACATTTCAGGTGTTGGTTCCCTCCTTCTACCATATAAGTCTTGGGGCTAGAACTCAGGTCTCTAAGCCTGGTAGCAAGTGCTTTTTTTTTAAAATTTAATTTAGTTTTTAGAAGAAGCATTTCATTACATCTTTAACATACTCAATAACAGTTTCCAGAGCAAAGATACATCTCTTTCAAAAGTGGCTATAAAATTTTTAGGTTTGCTGTTCAATGAATACAGTTACACAATATTGAACTCAGTATAAGCTCTGCCTCTTACAATCTTTCTGCCCCTTCT
>NW_008360322.1:2354447-2390039 GCF_000622305.1 Nannospalax galili
TATGATATAAATTTTTATGCTTCCTCCTCAAATATAATTCATTTTTTGTTGATTTTTTTTTGTGTGTGTGTGTCTGTGTGTTTATCACACAGAACATCCCAAACCATCTTATTCAACTATACAACCACTTTCAAGATGGCACCCTCCCTCCTCCCACTAGAGCCCTTGTACTCTGTTATCCCTGCTATGTCCTCTATGTTTTAAAAACCAGAGGGAACCATATTAGTCCGACAACCTACTGACAAATTATACATACCAGGTCAAGAAATATATGTCTAGGCAAGGTTTATCTGAGAACAATTGGTCTTTGCCCAAGATTTATCTCCATGACACACAGTAATTAAAAGTAACCAGAAGGTTAGTGGAACTAACTTTCTTGGATGTTTAACAGGCATACTTTGAGGCCTATACTAATTTGGTCAGAGGGATATAAAGAACAGTTTTTGTTCCTAGCCCTCCTAGGTCAACTAGTTCTAGGGGACTATGAGCATCTCTCAAAATGTCCTGTAATTGTGGTGGGTCACCTGTCCTCTTGATCAAGGAGGCCGAGGAGACCCCACAAGATGGACTTGAACCAGTGTCCAGTCTACAAAGAGGAGGGTCTACACAGAGGCAACATTTCCTCCATGCTTCCAAGCCAAGCCAGCCGTGGTCTAGCAGGACTTTGACTTATCTTCACATAGGTGGAACTGGTAAAAGAAAGGAGCCAGGGTCTCCTCCCATGTCCATGCGACCCCTGAGGTACAGATCCTCAAACGACCTTAAGAGTAAAAATAAATTGGTTTATCTGGGCCAAATGTATGGCCTTAAACACCCAAAAGGAAAGTATAACCAAAGATTAAAGGGGCCAATATAATTTTTTTAAGAGCAAGTGCTTTTTAACCCCTGAGCTAGCTCATGGACTCCATTTTGGTACTCTTTTAAAAGTTGAATTTAGGCTATATTAAAATTTCAAACTATGTAGTATAGTACATGCTATGATAAAAGAATTTTTGGTTCTTTTAAAATTCTTTTTTGCCCTCTATTTCAAATGTATTATTTTGGGAGTCTCTTGGACTACACTGACCAACAACTCGAAGGGAGGTTTCTTCTGTCTCACACTGTTATAGCCTTTAGCTATACACATGCACATGTACAGATCTTGTATGTGTATTTTTCAATAGGTGTTTGAACTAATATATTAACCTCTGTTTTTTTCACACTAGCTAAGCATTATTTACCTCTCCTCTCTCTCCCTATTTAACCCTCCCTCTTCTGTCCCCAGTTAAAGTACCCTCGTTTTTTCCCTTGATGATACCTGTCACCTATTCCCCTTCTCTTAGCCCTTTCTTCTCTTTTACCCCCATGGTTCCTTGTATAATGTTTCTTCCTCCCCATTTAAATACCCCCATTTTCCTCATTTCCCCCTTGGTAACACCTGTCTTCTGTTATCCCTCTCTCAGGCTCACTTTTTTCCTTTTCCATTATGGTTCCTTTCCATTTTCCTGGCAACTCTAGTTACATCAGGATATATTCTTACATAGAAGAATTTAGTGCTAAAATCTACAAATGAAGGAGAACATACATCTCTTGTTTTTCTGAGTCTGTTATTTCACTTACTATAAGAGTTTCTAGTTCCATTCATTTACTTGTAAATTTCATGATTTCATCTTTCTTTACTGTTGAGTAGAATTCCATTATGTAAATGTGCCACATTTTCATTATCCATTTCTCAGTTGAGGGACAATTAGATTGTTTCCATTTCTTAGCTATTGTGAAAAGAGCATCACCAAACATGTGTGTACAAGTATCTCTGCAGTAGGATGATTCCTTTGGGTACATGTCTAGGAGTGGTATAACTGCATTTTCTACAATAAACCTTTTTTACTGTATATTTTTTATTGAATTTTTGTGCATTTCAAGTAAAACATCTTAATCATCTTTATACCCTCTTCCCCTTCCATAACCCCTTTTAGTCACCCAACCCCCTACTGAATTTCATACATTCTGTCATGTCTTTTAAGGCCTAGCAAGTCAAGTTAGTGTACCCAGACGTCCCTCAATGCAAGTTCATCCACTGGGGTCTAGTCAGCCTTTATAGCATCACTCCCTTAAAGAAGATCAGCTCTCTTTCACCCAGCAGTAATCAGCTGCTAATAGTTCTTAGGCTCAGATTGGGGCCTGCTGCCCATTTCTCCAGTTCTGTGCTGGATTTTTGTCTGATTGACTTTGCATGGGTCCTGTGCATGATGACACCATTGCTGTAGTACATATGAGCAAGGTCCTGGGAGCCTGTAAGACTCTTTCCTTATGGTCATGTACCTCTTTCCCTGGCCCTTACAATCTTTCTGTCCTCATCTTTCACCATGGCTCCTGAGCTGTGGGTGTGTGAGGTTTAATATAGGAGTCCTATCTGGAGACCCACACTTTGTAGACTCTTATTGTCTTTACTTTGACCATTTGTGGCCTTTTGTGTTTGTTGCCCTCCGTTGCATGTTGAAGCTTCATTGATGAGTTGAGAGATGCATTATTATTCTCTCTATCCCTTGTTCCACTATGTTCCATGAACCTTACGTGTAGAGAGGTTCCATTGTAAATGTGTCACTTAGGTCTGGGCATCTCATAGACACTTATTCTCTGTGTATGGCCAGATTCTGTAGTAGTCTCTGTTGCAAAAGAAGCTTCTTTGGTGAGTGGCGACTGGTATACTTGCCTGTAAATAATAAGATTCATATTTAGCATACAGTAAGAAATTACATTTTTCTACTGATGTGATAGACATTGTCTTTTCTCTAAGGTCTATGACCTCTCCAGCCATGTGTATGTGGCTATGTTTACAGTGCCACACATGAGTTCCCTTCCATTGAGCAGACTTTAAGTCCAATTAGGTAGCTGTTGTGACCCCCAAGATATAAGTACCACAACTGCACAAATAGAGTTTATTTACTGTGTTGGTCATTGTTGTAGTTATTAGGCTTAAAGCTGGGATTGGACCATTGATTGATTTTTCTCCCTTAACAGTTTGCATAGTATCCTCTAAAACTATGAGAGCTAGTCTTCAGGAAGGTGGCTTCCAGGTCAGTTCCAGCTCCATTTCTCCAAGTCCTATGTCCAAAATATGTTCTGTCTTTCATAATATGATCTTACTTTCCAGTTCTGGAAGGTAATCAAAGGCTGTGGAAATAGCCTGTATTACTGTGGGAGTCTGTTGAACTAACCTGACCAACAACTCGAAGGGAGGTTTCTTCTGTCTCACACTGTTTCTTGTTATGTAGCCTTCAGCTGTTCACATGCACTCATGTACAGCTATTTATTGTATGTGTAAATTTTCAGTAGACTTTTGAACTAATACATTTCCCTTTGGTTTTTCACACCAGCTAAACATTATTTATCATTTATTTCTCTTCTTTCTCTCCCTGTATAACCCTCCTTCATCCCTCTCCAGTTAATAGTACCCCCATTTTCCCCATTGCACCCTTGATTTGTTTCCTCGAGTCTTTGATTTTTTTGAGTTCCTCGTATGTTATGAGTATTAACCGCCTTGAGATGCATAGCTAATGAATATTCTCTCCCATTCTGTGGGCTTCCTATTCACTTCTTTGGTTGTTCTCTTTGCTGTACAGAAGCTTGTTAGTTTAACTTGTCAATTGTTGACCTTAATTCCTAAGCAACTGATGTCAGAATTCCTGCATCTTATATCCTGTAGGGTATTGCCTGTGTTTTCTTTCGACAATTTCAGAGTTTCAGATTTCACATTGAGGTCTTTGATCCATTTGGAGTTGACTTTTGTGTAGGGTATAGATGAGGGTCTAGTTTCACTGTTCTACAGGTGGAGATCCAGTTCTGTCAGCAACATATGTTGAAGATTCTGTTTTTCCTCCAGTCTGTGCTCTGGCACCTTTGTCAAGTATCAGGTGTCTGTAACTACATGCTCTCATGTTTTGGTCTTCTATTATATTCCGTTGATTTACCTGTCTGTTTTTCTACCAGTACTGTGTTTTTATGATTATAGCTCTGTAATTTAGTTTGAGTCTGGTATGGTGATCCCCCCAGCATTGCTCTTCGTGCTCAAGATTGCTTTGACTATCTGGGGTCTTTTGAGATTCCATATGAAGTTTAGGAGTTTTTTTCTAATTCTTTGAAGAAAGTCCTGTGGATTTTTAATGGCATTGCATTGAATTTATAAATTGCTTTTGGTTGAGTGGTCATTTTCACAATATTGATTCGACCAATTCATGAGCTTGGAGGTCTTTATTTTCTTTGTGTCTTCCTCGATGTCTTTCTTCAAAAGTTGAAAATTTTCATTGTAGAGATCCATAATGTCTTTGCTTAAGTTTATACCTAGATTTTTTTTTTGAGGCTTTTGTGAATAGGAGGGTTTCCATGAACTCTTTCTCTGCTTGTTATTAGAATATAGAAAGGCTACTGATTTTTATAAACTGATTTTGGAATTTGCCATTTTGTTGAAAGTGTATGATCATTTAATTCAGTTGTTTCTCTATTCTTTGGCCAGATGTCCTGTCTGTTGGAGAAAGTGGGGTATGCAAGTCACCTACTATTACTGAGTTGTGGTTAATCTGTGTCTTGACATCCAATAGTACTGTTTTTATGAAACTGGGTACCGCAGAGTTTGCTGCATATATATATATTCATGATTCTTACATATTCATGATTTATCGATTGTTCCCTTAATCAGAATGTAATGACCTTCTTTATCTCTTCTGTTTAATTTTGACTTAAAGTCTCTTTTGCCAGATGTTAGAATAGCAACTCCTGCTTGTTTCTTAATGCCATTTGCTTGGAATATTTTTTGCCATTCTATTACCCTAAGGTGGTGCCTATCCTTGGAAGTAAGGTGAGTTTCTTGGAGACAACAAATAGATGGATTCAACTAATCTGTATCTTTTGATGGCAGAATTAAGGCCATTGATATTTGGAGTTGGTATGTGAATTGGTAACTGTCATTGTTTTGTGTGTTCTTAATCTTATTTTTGTTTCTGTGCTTTATGCCTTCATTTGTTGATTTTCTATAACCTCTTGAGTATGGTCATTTCTTTAGTCCTTTGTACTGTTTTGAGTGTTCTCTGTAGGGCCGACTTGGTGGACATGAATTCTTTTTTTTTTAAATTAAAAAAAACATTATGTATTTAATAACCACATAATCAGAAGAAGCATTTCATTACAACAGCATTGACATATTCAATAACAATTTCCAGAGCAAAGATGCATCTCTTTCAAAATTGGCTATAAATTTTTAAGTTCACAGTTGAATTAATGCAGTTATACAATATTGAGCTCAGTATAAACCCTATAAGACATAAAATTGAATGAGGTTTTAACCTTTAAAATATACCGTTTCATACAGAAAAACACATTTTTAATGCTACTAACACTTAGATATTTGCACATGAGTCTCTAATCTCTATGTATCTGATTATTACTAGTCCCAGTCAGTTACTTTCTGAGAGCCACCTGAGAATGGGATATAAAATCATTAGGTAGATTTCAGTGGTAATGTATTTCACCTCTACTAATTAACATAAAGCAAATTTTTTATGCTTCTTTCTCAAATATAACTCATTTTAAAAAATGTTTGTGTGCATTTAATACAGAACATCCCAAACAATCTTATTCATCTATAGACCCACATGCCAAATGGCACCCTTCCATAGCCCCCACCCTCCCACTGGAGCCCATATACTCTGTCATCCCTGTTATAGACATGAATTCTTTTAGCCTGTTTTTATCATGGAAGATTTTTCTTTCTCCTTTGACTATGCTACTCAGTCTTGCTAGGTAACGTATTCTGTCTTGGTATCTATGGTCATTTAGAACTGGAAATACTTTGGTTGGGGCTCTTCTGGCTTGCACTGAGAAGTCAGCTATAATTCTGGGTAGTTTTCCTTCATATGTAGCTTGTTGTTTTTCTCTAGTAGCTTTTAGTACTTTTGTACATCTAGTGTTTTCACTATGATGTGCCATGGGGAGTTTCTGTTCTGGTCCTGTCTAGTTGGTGTTCTGTATGCTTCTTGTATCTGTTTGGGTATGTCTTTCCTTAATTAAGGAAGTTTTGTTCTGTTATCCTGTTGAAGATCTGGTCAATGCCATTGGCCTGAGATTCTTCTCCTTCCTCTATGCCTATGATGGATATAGATTTGGTCTTTTCACGTTGTCCCACATTTCCTGTGTATTCCAGTCCTGTGTTATTAAAATTTGTCATATTCTTGGCTTGAGTCATCCAGTCTTGAAATTCTGTTTTCCATTTCATTTATTCTGCTTCTTAAGCTTTCTCTTGTCATTTCAAATTGACTTATGGCATTTTTCAATTCCATCTTTATTTTGGCTTAAGTTTTATTCAATATTTCTCTCTTGTGAATTAACTTTTCAAGTCCTAAATTGTTTAAGTCATTTCATTCAGCCATATATTCATATTTTCTTGCGCTTCAGTTAGAAGTTTATTCCTATCCTCTGAGTTCTTTGAGTTGTTTGTGTGTCCTTTAAAGTCACTGAATTCTTTGGTCAGGTTTATGATTGTTCTTTTATATTCTGCATCTTGGGGTTCCTCTGGGTGGTTCTCATTGTAGTACACTTCTGTAGGAATGGTGGATTTTTGTGGGGACATATTCTCTTGATTTTTCGTATTATTTGTATTTTTATGTTGTGATTTGGACACATGGATTTCTTTTTTTGGTTTTGTGTCTGATATGAAATTCTAATCTGCCTTTGTTTCCTTGAAGATTGGATCTATTTATATAGTTGATGTGGCTTGGTTGCTGTCTGCTATAAATAGTTAGTTGGTCTATGCTTCAGGTTCTCCCTTTCAATTTTTTATTGGCGGGACAGGATGATTTCATGCTGATTAGTGAAGAACCCTCCAGTAGAGTGAAGGGATCTAGGCCCAATTCAAAACTATGGGGATCCAGTGGCTAGATTCTGGCAGCTAGTCAGGAGGTCTCAGGCAGGAAGATCAGGAGGGGAATGTAGGGCCAGGGCCTGGGGTGGGGATAGAATGGGGACGGGACTAACTAAATAGGCAGAGGAGGTGTGGGCCCTGAAGCAGGAGAATGTAGGTAGTCTGGGTACAGAGGGATTAATATATAGTGGGTTGTGTCTGGGTTAGGGGGCTAGTCCAGAGGACTGAGGCAGAAAGAGCAGAAGCAGGCCTAGGCCCAAGGCTGGACTGGGGACAATGTAGGAGAAAGAATATAGCTTGTCAGGGTACAGGGGAATCAAGCCAAGTGGTTACGGTCTGACTTTCCAGGTTAATCTTCAGGTCTCAGGTAGGATGATTAGGAGGGCAGCCTACAGACAAGGCAGAGTTGGTGTGGGCCCTGAAGTAGAAAAATCTCAAAAAGTTCTTTATAATTAAAATAAAGATAATTTTAATACAATAATGGTCAAAATACTTTGCCAAAATAAAGATTATGCATGTTTTATTAATACATTGCTTCATGTATATGACCTTATATATACCAAAATAAATGTAAATTAATGAAGTACTATTTTTTGCTTTTCAGACTGATGAACATGATTTATAGAATATAGAACATAGTGACAAATATATGGGGTAGCTATTTTACTGATGGGAGTGTATATTGGTATGAGTTCTTCAGATGCTAAATTGAAACTTTTTTAAAGACTAATCTTTGACTATGTAATCCATATCTTATAATTTTTCTGACTTTACCTATTACCTATATGTAAAGACATTTTAAGACTGTTTGCAACATTATAATAAAAATTCTGGGAATAGTGTAGTGTCCATCAATAGGGAAATGATTAAATATATTGCTGTAGGTACATGCGAAAGAATGCCACATGAGATAGGTGTGTACACACTTATGTGTACACCCCTGTAATGCTAGCAGTTGGGAAATAAGAGACAAAAAGTTTACTAGTTCAAGGATAGTGTTGGCTGTATAGTGATGTCCTGTCTCAAAAATACCAAAAGAAGTACAAAAGAAAAGATGCCCTTTGTGCTTGATACATTGAGTTAGATTTATAAAACTAATAGTATATTAATATAGGTCAGAAATTGTAGAAAATTTTGTTGTTATATATTTTTTTAGCATGTCATTTGGAAACCTTTGCTGTGCCAGTATTAGGGTAATAATAATGATGAAATGATAGTAGGTTAAGTTTTAAGGTGAGGCAAATGTTATATATACATTTTGGAGTGTAAGAAATTAGTATTATTTGCTGTAACTGAAAAATGCATCTAGAAGGTGTTAAGATCAAATCTAAGACAAATAAAGAGGAATTTAGGAAAGGCATTTCTAATAGGTTCAGGAAAAACCTGAAAAAGGTCTATGGGAAAAAATAAGCAGGAAACTTATGTATAGTTTGGGAAAGGATACTGAAAATGGGCTGAAAGTTGGGGACAAGTCCTCAAGGACCATTTTTATTTTGTCTCTTTTTTTTGGGGGGGGGTCTTTTTGAAACAGAGTCTCCCTGTAGCCCCAGCTGTCCTGGAATTCACTATGTAGACCCGGCTGGCCTTAAACTCACAGAGATCCTCCTGCCTCTGCCTCCCAAGTGCTGGGATTAATAGGCGTGTACCACCACGCTTGGCACTTTCTCATTTTAAAAATTTTTTATTTTTATTACTCTTAATTATGTAGTATGTGTGTATGTCTCTCTGTGGTTTATATGCATATGAGTTAAGTTACTACAAAGACCAGAGTTGTTGGATCCCCTTGGAGCTAGAGTTATAGTAAGTGGGAGCCTCCTGATGTGGGTGCTGGAAACCAAGCTCACATCCTCTGCAAGAACAGTATGCAATCTTAACTGCCAAGTCATCTCTCCAGTCCTCCCTCTCTCTTTAATAAAATAAAATGATGCTGTGATTATGTAGTATTTTTTCAGCTCTTTGAAGAATGGGTTTGTAGAGACAAAAAATGATGACAGGCGAACCTACCAAGGGTCCTTTTTATTTCCATAAGAGAAGGAGGATAGGCAGAATTTTTGTAACAAGAGAACTGGACAGTTCATTATATATTAAGTAATATTTGGCATCTATTATATGTGTGAGAGGTGAGGGATAAGGAACCAAATAGAACCATGTGGAGCCAGCCTAGCTTACATAGTGATTTCCAGGGTAGCTCAGGCTACATAGTGAGACCCTGCCTCAAACAAAACAAGAAAACACAACACACAAAACAGAAAACAAAAAAGCCATGGAAGGCTGATAACCTGAGTTTGATACCAGAGACCATGGTGGAAAAGTAAAGGATATATTATTAAGAAGTATTTGATGAAGAAAGGAGTGGTCCCAAAATGCAGATTCTACAGCCTTTTGTGTTTCAGATTTATTTGCATCTCTGGGTTGTGAGCTCCATGAGGAGGAGGTATTTCTGTATCTCTATCATTCAACCCTGACATTAGCTATTACCCTGACTGGGAAAATTAAAAAGAGACTACTTCATATTTTTCCTGTGCTTTCTAAGAAATTATATGGCTCTGTGATGATGGGATAAGTGGATAAGGGTTATGTAATACCGCATTTGTACAGCTCTAATCAGTGGGCCTGAACATAGTGCTTGATGACAGCACAATGAAATTGATTGAATTTAAATTACCACACATTCATGCTTGAGTTTTACTTGTTTTCAAATTTGTTACTTACTTTGACTCTTTATAGAAGGTGTATAAGATAGGTATCATTTATGAATTTTCTCAGTAAATGAAAAAATAGAGTCCCAGACCATGAAATGCCTTCTAAAACAGAGTCATAGAGGATAAATAAGGATTAAAATCCAGATGTCTTGATTTTGATGAACTTTTCTGTCTCTTAAATCACACTAGTTTATAATTTTGTTATTATTGCCTTTATTCCTTATTTAAGTCTTAATTTTGCATTTTATTTTTAAGAGCTGGGCGCTGCAGACCTGGAATTTGTTTCCGTCTATTTAGTAGACTCCGATTTCAGAATATGTTGGAATTTCAGACTCCAGAACTTTTGAGAATGCCATTACAGGTAGAAACTTACTTAAATACAAAAGGCTTTGTTTTGTGTGTGAGGGAAGAGAGGTGTTATTTCAATTTCTATGCATTGGACTTTGTCAGTTTACAAAACAAAATTGTAAGTTAAATGTTATGAAGAGGGCTATTTCTATAACAAAAGATTTTTGTTGCACATTTTAATTATGGGGCAGTTCATAAGTGCATATATATATATATATATATATGTGTGTGTGTGTGTGTGTGTGTGTGTGTATGTTTTTTTAATTGCAGCATTTTAAGAGTCTCAGTTACATGCTACAGTGTATGAATGTATGAGTGGAGCTCAGAGGACACTTGTGGGAGTTTGGTTCTCTTCCTCCACAGTGTGGGTCTCAGGGATCAAATTCAGGTTTCCAGGCTTGCCAACAAGTTCCTTAACTGAATGAGCCATTTTACTGGCCCAGTTTTATTTTTTTATTTTTTGGGTTTTTTTTTTTTTTTTGTCCTTTTGAGACAGGATCTCCCTGTTGCTCCAGCTGGCCTGGAACTCACTATGTAGACCAGGTCGGCCTTGAACTCACAGAGATCCACCTGCCTCTTCCTCCCCAGTGCTGGGATTAAAGGTGTGCGCCACCACACTGGGCATTGGTTTTTTGTTTTGCTTTTTTTTTTAATTTTATTTTTTGTGTATGAGTGTTTTGTCTGCATGTATGTAAATGCAGTTATGTCATGCAATGCCTGTAGAGGCCAGAAGAGGTGTCTGAACCCCTGGAAACAGGATTTAGGAATAGTTGTTAGCTGCCATGTGGGTGCTGGGAACTGAACCTGGGTCTTCTGTAAGAGCAGTCAGTGTTCTTAATCTCTGAGCCATCTTTCCAGCCCCCAGTTTTAGATTTTTTTAAGCACATCTTGTTTTCTTCTACTATGCTACATATATTATCCCAGTTTTTAAATTCTTCTTTCTTTTATAATAAACTCCTTCTAAATCTTTATATCTTAGTTTGTCATGTCTTCTAGAAAACTACCTTTGATTTTCCCTGGCTTCCCTCTCCTGCATTTTCTGGAAACTTGATTACATTTTATTTTACCCCTTTGGAATCCAGTGTCCTCATAAGCACTTATACTAAGTTGCTGACTAGATAAGTTTTTGCTAAAGTAGTTTGAGGTCTGTTTTTCCCTGTAAATTCCATGAGAGTAGACACTGTTCTCTTTTTCTCTAACTTTGTGTTGCATAGTACCTTATGCATAGAAAGCACCTATTTGTTGAATGGATAAAAGAGTCTAGAATATAGTGAGCATAAAGGGGGAAAATGATTTCTTTTTTGGATGATGACTCTAATTGTTAGGTGTAAGAACTATGTGAGAAAATGTTGCCGGGGGACAGTGGTCATTTTGGCATGAGTTGATAGAGGGTGTTCAATAAGGTTCTTGCACCTAGTGCAAAGTATAAGCATGTTTCATTGAAGATGGTGCTACTTCTATTCTTTTGAATCCGAGACTCTACTAGTCTGTGTTTGGGGAATATATTTCTCACAATCTCTTTAAAAATCCAAGTAGGGGCTGGAGAGGTGGCTCAGCAGTTAAAAGCACTGACTGCTCTTGCAGAGGATCTGGGTTTACTTCCCAGCACCCACATGGCAGCTAACAACCATCTATAACTCCAGATCCAGGGAATCTAGTGCCTTCTTGCCTCTGCAAGCATTGCACAACATGGGTGTAGTTTACCTACATGCAAGCAAAACACTCATACACATAAAATAAATAATAGTCATACCAGGAATGGTTGGTGCACACTTTTAGTCCAGGAGGCAGAGATAGGCAGACATCTGTGAGGTCCAGACCAGCCTCATCTACATGGTGAGTTCCAGGCCAGGTTGGGGTGTTGCGGGGGAATGCTACAGGGAGACCCTGTCTCAAAAAACAACAAAAAGTCAATACTTTTTATTTATTTATTTAATTATTTATTTGTTAGAAATGATTAATACTTTTAGAAAAGTGGCAGGTTACAAAATAACTATAAAAAGAAAACTTATAGGCTTACAAAAACTCATAGGCTTTCTATATACTAATAAGAAGCAATAAGAAAAAGTACTCAAGGAAGCCCTCCCATTCTCAATAGCCTCAAAAAATTAAAATATTTAGGAATAAACCTAGCCAAAGACATTAAAGATCTCTACAATGAAAATTTCAAAACTCTAAAGTAAGGATACTATATTTTTAATGTTTCAAAATTATTTGATGATTTGATTTACAGGAGCTTTGTTTACATACCAAACTATTAGCCCCAGTTAATTGTACCATTGCGGACTTCCTTATGAAAGCTCCAGAACCTCCACCGGCTTTAATTGTAAGAAATGCTGTCCAGATGCTTAAGGTTGGTATCGTAACTGTTAGTTTTTTAACTTGAAATTTAAACTAAATGAGAATGACATTAATAATACTCTTATAATTAAAAATAAGTAAAATAGTAGGTTTAGTTCTTTTATATGCGTTTATTTAATATAAACTGTATTTTATGAGATATGACAGCAAATGCATATTTGTATTGTTTCATATTTACTGGGTGTTTAAGCTGAACATAATTTTTGATTTTGTTAATTCTGTTCTCTCTCATTTTGCTTAGACAATCGATGCAATGGATACATGGGAAGATCTGACTGAACTTGGGTATCATTTGGCTGACTTGCCAGTTGAACCACATCTTGGTAAAATGGTCCTATGTGCTGTTGTTTTAAAGTGTCTGGATCCCATCCTCACAATTGCCTGCACACTAGCTTATCGAGATCCTTTTGTACTGCCTACCCAGGCCTCTCAGAAACGTGCAGCTATGCTTTGTAGAAAACGTTTCACTGCAGGGACTTTCAGTGACCACATGGCACTTCTTAGAGCATTCCAGGTACCGTTATTCTTGTTTATTTCTACAGATGCTTTGTTAAACACATTTCTGGGGCATTTATAGTAAAGCAGTTTAAAAACTAAAAGTAAACAGTAATAAGATTCCATTAATTTTGTTTTACTTAGGCAGTCCCATTTTATTAATAGACCAGAAAAATCTAATTTCTCTTCATTTGTTAAAATGATCAGTTTGTCTCATTTGTCCTCCCCCCATTTTCTCCTGTTGAAACTGTATGTATTTAAAAACAGAATAAAGTTTGAAAGAAAACTATCTTCAATTTAGTATTGTATTTTAAACACTTTTATTAAAAAACAGAGTTTCTTTTCCTTGTGTACTCAAGGCACTATGCCAGAAATTTAATTTTATAAGCAGAAAATCTAAAAATCACTTAAAAACCTTTGAAAATAATAGAAATTAAATAAAGAAAAAGATAGGGAAGTGGCCTCTGAGGAGAGAAATGGAATGTCATTTAGAAATTCAGATATGTAGGGAAGAATATGTAATTTCTTAAAAGTAGATGTCTTTTTATCACTAAATTAGCTTGACTATAGGCAGTTCCTTTATGTATATTCTTACATTTCTTTTTGTATGGAAAACAGTTTTTCAGGCTTTCTAGATTTTTCTGACACATGTAATTTAAAGAAATAACCACAATCTTTTTAAATGAATATTACTGAGTGATAAATGACTCATTGTTATTAATTGCAGTATTAGATAACATATATTGTGATCAATTAATAGTGACCATTGAAGAGAAATTTGATATAGAACTCTTGTTTTCTTTGTTTACAACTTCTTCTGAAACAGATGAGATAAGTTACTGCTTTGGTCTTCTAGTTATATTCCAAACAAGAGAACTTATTTTCAAAGGCCAGGTTTTTATACTCTGCCTATATAATTTCTAGAAATCCCATTTTTAATTTCCAGACAAATTGGGAGGGAGGTTGATATATGAGTTATTATTATTATATTTTAGTTTCAGATTCTTAACTATGAAAGTATTATAATAGTTTAGTTGAAAGGCTCCCACAGTTTTGTGTAATGAACTAATAGATGTATCTGAGAAGGCAGATATTCACAAACCTGGTCCTTTGAGTTACCTCATTTAGTTCTCATTGGATTCTATAAACTCAGTGGCCATAATAGCAGTTCTATATAAACTAATGATAAATTTTATTTGATTACAAAGTCTTAGTCTTAAGGCCAGGCCTGGTGGCACACACCTTTAATCCCAGCACTCAGCAGAGGCAGGTAGATTTCTGTGAGTTCAAGGCCAGCCTTGGTCTCAAAAAGGCCAAGGGGGAAAAAATCTTAGTCTTTGTAAATTTATCAGACTAAAAATTTGCATTGAGTAATTAATGTAGTGATATTCAGTTATGTTGTTGACTCACTAAGAAGTAATATGTCTTGTTATATATTCTCTTTTTATAGGCATGGCAAAAAGCACGAAGTGATGGGTGGGAGAGAGCCTTTTGTGAAAAGAATTTTCTCTCACAAGCTACCATGGAAATAATTATAGGCATGAGAACACAGTTGCTTGGTCAACTTAGAGCATCAGGTAAAGTTTCCCCACAAAAGAATCTGTTTACACAGCTTCAGCTAGTACCCTATACATAGTGTTTTTAGTATTAAACTAATGCCAGTCTTTATTACTTCTATATCACATTATATGTCTAATTAACTGATTTTTAAACTTTTCTGTCATCTGAACTTTACCTGTTGAAATAAAATATTGCACAAGTTGTGGTGGGAAACTATGGGTAGAATCAATACTTTTGATACTGTTGGCAGTGAATAATTTGTTGTTAAAAGTCAATTTAGATTTAGTAGGTACTTTCTTTTGCTACTACCAGTAAACAGTTATTTAATTCTATGAAATAAAAATCATGCAAACTTAAGTAAATTGATATGAAGGCTGTGTGTATAGTTTTGGAACCCTAAAATGACTAGTAAACAATTGAAGGCACTTCTTTTCTAAGAGGACTCTAGTTAGTGTTTTCTTTTAGAATTGCTGCTTTGAATTTTTTAAGTAGCATAGTTAATTGAAATGATAATCACAAGAAAAGTATCAGAATCTGGATTTATGGGTTAGCTTAATAGAAGAAAATGATTGGAGGATTGAGTTGTTTCAAATATGGTGAATTATGAATGAGTTTTTGAAATTTAATGGCCCACAGATAAAAACTTGATCACATCTCTATGGTTCATGCTTTTGAAAACCAAAACATTGCTAATAAAGTGAGAATGGTTTGGGTTCTAACTGTGAACGTAGTATGTATGTGATAGCAGATGATAAAGAACTTTACTGAAGAATGTGCAGGTAGAGCCAGGCACCATGACTTCACACCTACATTTCTAACACTCAGTATTCTGAAGCAGAATAAGGAGTTCAGAGTCAGTCTGGGTTATATAATGAAGCCCTGTCCCAATAAATACTGTACTTAATATAGCCTGAGCAGGTCTAAACTTTCCTCTATTACTTCTGTATTTTAGACTCTCTAGAATGGATTATTTTAATCGGTGGATTTGAATATTGTTAAATTTAGATGAGTTCTACAGATTTTTTTATTGTTAAAAAAATGTACACAGATGTTTAAAGTATCTTTTTGCATAATAGAAAATTTTTGATATGTTCTTTTTCCCCATCCAGGTTTTGTTAGAGCCCGAGGTGGTGGTGACATTCGAGATGTTAACACAAACTCTGAGAACTGGGCTGTTGTTAAAGCTGCATTGGTGGCAGGCATGTATCCTAATCTAGTCCATGTGGACAGAGAGAATGTAGTATTGACAGGGCCAAAGGAAAAAAAAGTACGATTTCACCCCACTTCAGTTCTCAGTCAGCCTCAGTATAAAAAGGTAAAACATTTTTAATATTTGAATGGCCTTGAGGTGGTTGAATTTACATAGTTGAGGGTCAACCAAAAATACTCCAAATACCTGTCTGCTTTAGGAAATTAATTTGTCGTATATGTATAATGAAGTTTAAATCTTAGAGATGGACAAGGAAACATTGGAGAAGTAGAGAGGACTTGTATATAAATTACAAGAGCATTGATTTGCTTTAATTTTTATTTGGGTGCAAAGCACATCCTCCATTTCACTAGAGAACTTAAAAATATTCCCAATAAATTAAGTAATTAACAAATTTTTAATTTACTTTCTTTAATAGATTCCTCCAGCCAATGGTCAGGCAGCAGCGATCCAGGCACTTCCCACAGATTGGCTTATTTATGATGAAATGACCAGAGCCCATAGAATAGCTAATATTAGATGTTGCTCAGCAGTGACACCTGTGACTGTATTGGTGTTCTGTGGACCAGCGAGACTGGCAAGTAATGCTCTCCAGGAACCTTCTTCCTTTAGAGGTAAATGTATTATGAAGGGATTAAAAATGTATTTGAGGGGCTGGAGAGATGGCTCAGTGGTTAAGAACACTGATTGTTCTTGCAGAAGACCTGGGTTCGAATCCCTGCACCCACATGTCAGCTAACAATTGTCTGTAACTCCAGTCTCAAGGGATCCAACAGCCTCTTCTGACCTCCGTGGGCATTGCACGACACAGGTGCACTTAGGTACATGCAGGCAGTACACGCATACACATAAAATAAAAAAATTAAAAAAAATTTTAAAACTATTTGAAATTAACTGAATCAAAAATGTTATAAAATTCCAAAAATTTGTGTAGTTTGTTA
Source organism: Nannospalax galili (assembly GCF_000622305.1). Classification (NCBI taxonomy): domain Eukaryota; kingdom Metazoa; phylum Chordata; class Mammalia; order Rodentia; family Spalacidae; genus Nannospalax; species Nannospalax galili. Next base: position 2,370,957 of record NW_008360322.1, read on the forward strand.
ATAACATGAGACAGTGAGGAGCTATATGAGGGACTGTGAGACAGGAAATACTAAAGTATAACACTGTTACTGACTTCTTAGGCAATGCAGTGTGGGTTTATTTTTATTTATCTTGCTGATGGGAAGAAGTTTGTTTTTCACTTGAATTTAAATAATATAAATTAATTTTTAAAAGAGTCACTAATATCCTTGTCTTTATGCCAACATGTTTTAATATTGCATTTTTTCTACTTGTTTATATATTTTAATTGTTTTTGATGTTACTGTTTTATACTTTTTCATTATATCAGAATATTGAAAGCTTTTTAATGTTTCATTTTAATATTCTGTCTCATCCAAGTGACATAGTGCATTTAAAGTATTCCTTTAAAAGTTAGCTATTTTGATAATTTTTAATTTTTCATTACTCAGTAAATCAATAAACACTTGTCAGATACTAAGTTATGAATGAGTAACAGGAAACAAAGTTACTTCTGTCCTCAGGATTTTACATAGTAGAGACTGTAGACAGCTAGTAAGTGCTTTCAAGGAGGTATGAAGAGGGTTACTCTACTTTTGAAAGATCCTGCACAAGTTACTCTTAAGGACAGGAAACTTAAATTGAAACCTAAAGTAAGAGAAGAAGCCAATGGTGTGAAGAAGCAAAAATGTTTTACAGATAGAAGTAAGATGGGAACCTCCAAGGTTCTTTGGTAGGAAATTATCAAGGAACTAACAAAGGCTACATGGTTCATGGCACACTTAATGAGTGTTGGTTGGGTGGTGAGATAAGGTGGAAAGGAAGGCATGGATTTGTAGGTCATAGTCAGTGTAAGGGAAGCCATAAAGGATTTTGACTTTAGGGTGTGAGGGCATGTCATTTTTGTTTAAAGTGATCATTTTAGCTGAGGAGATGAGTTGATGAAGGGACAGGAATGGAAGAGTAGAAACAGGTAGGGAGCTCTTGCAGTGATGCGTTGTGATGGGTGATCACTCAGAGCTAGGGTAGGAGCAGCTAATATGAAGACAAATTCAGAATTAATTTGAGGTGCTAATATCTGCTGGATTGAATATGGTTGAAAAGGGAGGAATCAAATATAACTCAGGTTTTGATTACAGTAGTGTGCTGAATGATGCCCTTTTAAATTTATTCTCTCTCTCTCTCTCTCTCTCTCTCTCTCTCTCTCTCTCTCTCTCTCTCTCTCTGTGTGTGTGTGTGTGTGTATGAATATGCTCTATGTGCAAGTTGTGAGGGGGATGCCAGAAGAGTGTACTTGCTGCCTATTTCTTTAAGGCAGGATCTTGCCCTGAACCTGAAACTTGTGCTTTCTCAGCTAGGCTGGAAGCCCTCAAGCCCCAGCTAGTCTCCTGTCTCCACCCCAGTGGAGCTGGGGTTATAGGTATGGGAACGATGCCTGCCTTGTTATGTGGATCCTGGGACCCTAATTCTGGTCCTCCAGACTGTGTTGCAAGTGTTTGCAACCACTGAGCAATCTCTCCTGCCCTGGTACCCTTATTTGAGACTGAAAAAGTAGAAGGAGAAGGCTGTGAAGAAGAAAAGTTGGGAGGTCTTTTTAGATGTGTTTAAGACTGAGATGGTAAAGACATCCTAATTGTTTTTGGAAGACAGTCGGATATCTGGAACTCTTTGAACTCATGAAAGATGCCTGGGCAGTACAAATTGGGAGCACACAGATTATAAATTATATTTTACTGATGAGACTATATTTCCATAAGAGCATGTATAAATTAGGAGAGGAAGAGTAACCCAGTATTGAGGTAAATATGTTTTAAGAAAGGAAGAGACAGATTTGTTGACTATTAACTTTAAAATATAGAAAAAGATATGGTTTAAAAAGTATAAATTGTATTTCCCAGTATGGCATTTATCAATGATATTGTCAAGAGCAATTTCAGTGGCATGATGGGCTCAGAGGGGTTTGAGTCAGATGGATAGAGTAGAAACTGCATGGTAGAAACCCAGTGTGTTGGTGTGCCTCTGTAATCCCAACACTCAGGTGGCAGAGGCAGGAGGATTGCTGCAAGTTCAAGGCCAGCCTGGTTTATATAGTGAGTTCTAAGGCCAGTTAAGGCAACATAGTAAGATACTGTTTTAAAAAAGTTAAAACTTCATGGTAGATAATTTATTAGGAAGTGGATATGGTAGGGGTTGTTGATACATTTTTCATTCATTTTATATATTTTCCTTGGGTTAAAATTCTTATAAGTAGTAATTACTTGATAAAAGTATATGAATGTTATTTGTGGTTCTTTCTCTGTACCTAGGCCTTCCAGAGTGAATGACTTTTTTCTTAGAGTTGCCATAATTGTTAGTTTTCGAAAAGTTGTTTGCTATGTAAAAAAAAAAAAAAAAAATGCAAATGAAATAAATATCTAAATTTTTTTTTTTTTTGCTTTTTTTTTTTTTTTGCTTTTTTTTTTTTTTTGTCTTTTTGAGACAGGGTCTCTCTGTAGCCCCAGCTGGCCTGGAACTCACTATGTAGAACAGGCTGGCCTTTCTTTTGCACTTTTGATTCTGTTCTTTTCAAGAAGTAATTCTCCATGCAATAGTTTGTGTTTTAGTTATTTCATCGCTTACCCATTTACTTCATTTGAATACTGATATTTCTCTTTAAAATTTGAATTATGGTTCTATTTTCTTAGTTACTAATTTATAAATTAGAGTAGTAAGTTTCCATATGGGGTTTTCATACATAATTTTAGTTGATTCTCCCCAGTCCCACTCTCCTTCTCTCTGCCCTCCTCTGCCCATTATACCCTATGCCCCCAGAATTCTCCTTTCCATTTTGTTCTGTTGTCTTCCCCACATCCCCTCTCTTAAAGCCTTTTTTCTTTCCCCCAGTGAAATGGGCCTCTTGCTAGTTTCCTGGCCTTTACCCATATTTGTTCCCATTTGGATACACATATTTAAAATATGCTAGGATCTTCATGCTAGAGACTAGGATCTATATACTTACAGGCTAGAATCTGAGCCTGGGCTTACCTTGCTTAATGTAATGAATGTTTCCTGTTCCACAGGTGTTCTTACAAATTTCATAATTTGATTTTTCTTTGTAATTGAAAAAGATTTCATTGCGTTTATGTACCACATTTTTATTTATCTGTTGATGATCAGCTAGGAAGATTCTATTTCCTTGTTCTTATGAAAAGAAGAGTGTACATGGATATGTAAGGATCTCTAAAATAGGATGCAGAGTCCTTTGGATATTTGCACAGGACTGGTATAGCTGGGTCATTTGCTAGTTCTATTTTTAGCTTATATTCCATTGGTTTACATTTCTGTCTTTGTGCCAGTACCATGCTGTCTTTATCACTGTAGCTCTGTAGTATAATTTGAAGTTGAGTAATGTGAGCTCTTCAGCTATGTTTTTTCTGCTTACTGTTGCTTTGGCTGTCTGGTCGTTTGTGTCTTCATATGAATTTTATTTCGTTCTAGTTCTGTCCTCAGAAGAATGTCTTTGGACTTTGATTGGTATTGCATTGTCTATAGATTGCTTTTGGTAATATAGCCATTTTCACAATATTCAGCCAACCTAGGAACATGACTTTATGGTTTTAAAGATGCTAGCATTTTTATATTTTAAGTTGTATATATTCAAATTGAGTAATTTTATGCTATTTACTTTCAAAGCTGGGAAAATTTAATACCTGTGTTGCTGTGACAAGTATTGTTTTCTGTAATTTGAAATTTTAAGATTTATTTTTCTTAATGAAGTGAGTTTTGATTTAAAGTATGCCCCCTTCACTTTTTGTAGTATTTCACCCTCATCTGCACCATTTATTGAGTTATACTTATATGGAAAGCTTAAAAATGCCTGTTAAATTTAGCATTTTATAGACGCTTTGTGTATATTCTTGTATCTTCCTGAATATAAACATGTTTCATTTACATTGTACCTTTGTTTAGTATTTTTATTTAACAATAAGTTCAGTGTCTATTAGTGAGACTCTACCTGTAAAACTCTGTTGCCTTTCTGTTACTAAAGTATTTGATAATTTTACCAATTTAAAAAATCTAGTAATTGTCTTCATGTATTCCTTTCTGAAAGCAACAGCTCTTTTGTGATTTTAATATTTTCTTCCAGGAAGTTTAGCATATTTTCTTTAGCTGTACCTTATAATAAGTTCAGTAGTACCTTTTGGCACCTTTTATAAAGATTGGGCATATTTCTTAAGACTTAAAAAAATTGTTACAGTGAGTGGGTTTCCTGTTTCACTTCCTTGCTGATCTTGTTTAATAGGCATTGTATTACATTATATTTTAGTTACCCTGTTAATTTTGCTAACTTCCTATTAATCCTTTGGAGTCTATGTTTAATAGGTTATATTATGATCAGGTACACAAACTTCTATTTCTTACTGACCCTTTTTTGCTTGTATTTCTTTTGCCAGACCTTTTGTTAGTATAGTTGAATTTTAAAGGTTTAAATTCTAACTTTGTAGCATTACATTAATTTTTGCTTTGATAGCATTTTTATTCTTAATGTATTTTTTTAATTGAAGTTTTATGTATTTCATACACCTTAATCATATTTAGATCCCCTGCCCCCAACTGTTACCCCCCCAATTTCATGCATTCTGTCATATATATTAAGGCCTATCAAGTCATGTTTGTACCCAAATGTCTCTTGGTGCAAGTTCATCCACTGGGAGTCTAGTCAACCTGTCTAGTCACTCCCATAAAGAAGATCAACTCTCTCTCTCCCAGCAGTAGTAATCAGTTGCTAATAGTTCCTCAGCTAAGGTTGGGACCTGCTGCCCATTTTCCCCAGTTCTATGCTAGGTTTTGTCTGATTGAGTCTGCATGGGTCTTGTGCATGCTGTCACCATTGCTGTAACTTCGTATGAGCAAGTTTCCAGAGGCCTGAAAGGCTCTGTTTCCTTATATTCATGCATCAACCCTGACTCTTACAAATCTTTCTGCCCCCTCTTCCACAGTGATCACTGAGTGAGGTTTAATATGGGAGTCCTATCTAAGGACATGCACTCTGCAGTCTCTTCTTGGCTTAATGGCATTTTAAATTAAATTAAGGAAGATCTTTTCTGTTTTATAAAAAAGTGTTGAATTTTTAAAATAACTTCTGACCATTTTTTTCATGTAATGAGATTTGTTGAGCCTACTGATACTATGTATATATTTCTTATGGAATTACTATTTTCTTCTGCAAATGTGCTTTCTTTGTGCCAAGTATGATTCCACATAATAGTCTAGCATTGAATTTAAAACTATTAAAAATTTATGTTCATTTTGGCAATAGAGTTTGAGTAGTTTACGCATCTGCACATTCAGTTGTCTTTGGAATTTAGGTGTTTTCAGGATTTTGTGACTTTTCCAAGGGAGATGTGAACAAATGTCTACTCACTTCATATAGGGCATAGATGACAAACCAAAGAATCAGTTCCACCAAGATCTAGTTTGATGAACCACTGTGTTTGTTGGAGTTACACTAGAGCATGCTTGAAGGGTTACTTAGAGGAACTTTGGGAATCAGGCAGCTGCTTTACTAGTAAAGCCCACCGCAGCATTGGTGATGACTTAAGAAAACTTCATCAGTGGAGTTACTTATAACTTGCAGGCGCTCCACCTGAGTCTTTTTTTTTTTCCCCTCAGCATTTGCATATTGCTTGTATAACCTTGGGGAGTTAGGAGTTTTGTAACTTTTATGAGCTCCCAAAGTTTTGTGACTCCCCCCCCCCCCCCAGAAGGGACTGTTTTCCAGTCTGGAGATAATAGCTTTACAAGAAGGATTTGTCTCTTTAAATGAATTGGTCATTATTTCATTGCTTGAAAATTTGATTTATTAGTGTAGATTTTTTTGTTGATGCCTTTTTAGAACATCTTTAGTTTTTTTCTTTAATAGAGTTAAATTTTCCTATATCTTGTTCTTTCGCTTTTACTATTTTTTGTAGTCTATAATAAAACATTTTTTAAGATTCTTAAATTGATTTTATAGTTATGCATACTATATCCTTAGCTTGTATTAATTTTGTAGTACATCCAGTTTTTTTCATTTCTGCTTTAGATTTGTGTTTTGTTTGAGCTTTATTAAATTTAAAGTTGTCAGCTAGAAAAGGTGGTGCATGCCTTTAATCCCAGCACTCCAGAGACAGAGGCAGGTGGATCTCTGTGAGATTGTGGCCAGCCTGGGCCACATAGAGAGTTCAGGCCAGCTAGGGTTACAAGGAGGACCCCCGCCCCCACCCCAGTTTGAGTTGTCTATTAGTATCTTTTTGGAAACATATATCATAATTTTTGCCATTATTGATATTTTGTCTTTTTAACTTACCAACTTTTCCCACTTCTTACTTTCTTTGGGTCTTATGCTATCATTTTAAGATGTGTAATTTTCTTTTCCTTTGTGAATTTCCATGAGTAATACTTTTGAGCATTTTCCATATTTTTTGTGTGTAGATCTTCCATATTTTTGTGTATATTCTTTGTTTCTTATAAAGCCAGTTATGTATTGTTTTAAATTTTAAATTCTTTTTCATCATGTTTTATTGAATGTGATTAGATTGTGATCTTTTGAAATGCCTCTTTTTCAAGTTATTTTGAAATATTTTTTTCCTTTATTTTGTCCTTTTTAATTTTAAAAATTTTATAATTTATGTGAGAGAGAGAGAGAGAGAAAGAGAGAGAGAAAGAAAGGGAGGGAGGGAGAGGTGTGAGTGCGTGCACATGTAGGGATCAGAAGATAACTTTCTGGAGTTTGTTTCCTCTTTCCTTGGTATGTTTTGGGAATCAAATTCAGGTTGTCATGCTTGTGTGATAGGGAGTGCTCTGGCTGGCCAACATTTTATATATTTAGATTACGTTTATAATCTGTGTGAGTAGGTTTACTTCCTACACAATCATTAGACTGTCAGGAGGACTTTTGCACATAGAGTTATCTGTTTTGCTTTTTGCCATTATGTAAGATGGTAAAGTGATTTATTCCTTCAATATATGTTGTGACAGCGGATGGCATCCCCAATGACAGTAGTGATAGTGAAATGGAGGACAGAACTACTGCTAATTTTACTGCTTTGAAACTTGATGAGTGGCTTAATTTCAAACTAGAGCCAGAGGTAAGTTGCTTTTTCATAGGCCTTAAATTTCAGTTAATATGAATGGAAATGGCATGTTATAAAAATTTATCTTCACTATTGAAACCATATAATATTAATGAATACCTACAGCTTGTTTTTCAGTTTTTGTAGAGTGCTCATGCATTCTCTCCTCTATTGGCATCTTCTAACAGGACTCAGAAAACCTAGATATGGCTCAGTATTTATGCATGGCCATATCTTAGTCCATTTGTGATGCTATAACAGAATACCATAGACTAGGCAGATTTTAAAAACAGAAATTTCTCAGTCCGAGATCAAGGTGCTGGTGAGAGCTACTCTTTTTCCAAGATGACACCTTAAATGGTGTGTCCTCACATGGTAGAAGACTGATGTGCAAAAGGGATCGACTCCGTCTATGAAACCTTTTCAGAGGGACATCCCATTCTGGTACCTTCCTAGGGCCACATCTCCCAATACTGTTACAGATTGTTTCAACATGAATTTTTAGAGGAACCAAAAACATTTAAGGTATAGTAATAATATATGTGTGTGTTTGTGTTTGTGTGTGTGTATGTGTGTGTATAAAATGAGTATTTGAGTACAGGAGAACAGCCTTTATTTTGACCATTTCTGAGTGAAATATGAATTTATTCTATTTTCATAACTGAATTGGGAGATAAATTTTTATTTTTCATATTTAAAATTTTCTTGGCACAGCCTTTCCTTAATTCCAGGCCTACATTTTATGATCATTTTATGTCTGTTTTGGGGACAACAGAACTGTCAGTAGTCAGCTTTGACTAAGTTCACTCTTTTAAACCATCTTCTCTGTTTACTAATTTAGCTCTTCAGCCTTCTATAGTCTCATTCTCATTCACACTAACCCTTTACGTCACAGAAAGAACTGGCCAAGATTAGCTGCCCTCCTCTGTTATTAAAGTCAGTCTTTGACAACCCCTCTCCTGATACTTGACACTATTGTCCATCACTTCCTTTTTATAATCCTGCCCTCCATTTTTTCTCCTCAGTCTTAAAAGTTCTTTGTCTTAAAGTCGATCATTTTTCTTCCTTCATAGTCATTCTGTCTTAGGTTGTTTCACTGACTCTTAAGCATGTGCTTGTGCACTAAATTTTAGATATTTGTGCCTCAAGTGTTAACAATTCTAGTTCCCCATGCTTTGTTCTTTTCTCTACACAATCGCTGAGAACCTTACCTCTCTGTGTAGATTTAATAACTGTGAATGCACTGATATTTCTCAAATTTATACCTAGCTTAGGCCTTCTTGTGTCCATTTGCCTTCTGACCATCATCATTTGGATGTTCTGTAGATACTTGAGTATGAAATGAGTAGATGTATTTTTCTAAATACATCTAAACTAAATGTATTTTTCACCTTTTACCTTGCTGCTACCTTTTCAGTATTAACCACACACTGCCACAACCATTATTTTCTGTGTCCCTCATTATTGGTTCATCTTACTGTATTTTCTAGTGTCTAGACTATATAATGACTGATAAGTTTATTTGTGTAATAGAATGGATGAAATTAAATTATATTAAATGTAAGATATGTTCTTTAGAAACAGTTATAGAGCATAACTATGAAAAGAAACTTACTGGGATAGAGAGATGGCTCAGTGGTTAAGAGCTCTGGCTGCTTTTACAGAAGACCTGGGATTGGTTCCCAGCACCCACATGGTGGCTAACAACTGTTTGTAATTCCAGTTCCAGGGAATCTGACATCCTCTTCTAACCTTCATGGACTTCTCAAAACACTGGTACATTTGCATCCAGGCAATATACTCATATACATAAAACAAAATATAAATAATAAATAAAATGTTAAAAAGAAACTTCTTGTATATATGATATATATTTTGCTTGTATTTGTTTGAACTGAGAGGAAACTTTTATTACAGGCTGCCAGTTTATTGCTACAGCTCAGACAGAAGTGGCATAGCTTATTTTTACGCCGAATGAGAGCTCCATCTAAACCTTGGTCTCAAGTTGATGAAGCTACTATACGAGCAATTATAGCTGTTTTAAGTACTGAAGAACAGTCTGCAGGCTTACAACAACCATCTGGAATTGGTCAGAGGCCAAGACCCATGTCGTCAGAAGAACTTCCTTTGGCTTCATCTTGGAGGTCAAATAATAGTAGGAAAAGCTCAACAGATACTGAATTTGCTGATGAATCTGTAGCAGAAAGGTAAATGTGTAGCATTTTATCTAAATGGGAGACATTTAGGAAAATGAATTATACAATTTAATAATGATTTTCTTATAACCTAGGATGCATAAAAACATTACATTAAAATGGAGTTCATCACTTTTAAGATAATTCTTATAAGTGCTAAGGGATCATGGATTGTTTTAAGTTGGTGTTTATGAATTATTTAATAAGGCCATTCTTTCAGGAAAAACAAAATGTTTTATATCCAGAATTCATAAATTTAAGCTTTCTTCAGAAGAAAATAAATTTAGAAATTATATATTTTAGTGGATACATGTCAAATGACATTTTCCTAGATGGCTGTAATGAGAAGTATGGACATTGCTGTTTAAAGATCTAGTGTCGGTGCTGCTGACTAGCATTCCTACAGATAATGTATTGCTTATTCGTTTGGTGGTACACTAATGCCAGTTGTTTGTGTGAGGGGTATGACACTAACAACAAATAAGATCTCTTGTTTCAATCCAGCAGAATTGCTATTTCCCTACTTGCCAAAAATTGTAAACTTGAATCCAGACTTTGTACTATGGTGTTTTGTTTCTTGGATGCATTGTTTATAGAGTATTTCCTAAGTTGTCATTTTTGAAGAAATTAAGTCAGATCTACTGTGAGATGTTCAACATTCTGGATTGGTGTCTTTCTTTCCTCCTAGAATACTATAATCCTTTTGGGGGAGGGGGTTGGAGGCAGGTTCTCATTATATATCCCTGACTGGCTTGGAACTCCCTGTGTAGACTAAGCTAACTTCCAACTCAGAGAGATCCACCTGCCTTTGCCTCCTGGATTGCTAGGATTAAAGGTGTGCAATACCGTGCCTGGTGAATCATTATCTTCTGTTTATTCCATGTAATCTAGTGATTGGCTTTTAAGGCTTGATCAGATCCAATACGTTGGTCAGAGTATTTTATAAATGGTGTTTTGAACTTTGTGTTACAAGCAGAAATTATTTGCTGTCTGGTTGTACCACAGAATATCAACCATATTTTTTAATTACAAAATTTCTTAAATGATAAGTGTGTGGTGTTTATTCATATAATTTTAGAAGAGTCTTAGAGTTTATCCAGGATAATTAACAAAGAAATTAACATTCAGGAACATGCGCAGGATTATATACTAGGTAGCTATACATCTAGTGCTGTTTTAGCATATAAATCTATGTTAGCATACTGTAATTTTTATGTTTAAAGCCTGCTTTACATAATTTTCTGATTTCTTTTTTTTAAAAGAGTATTTTTTATTATTCTAAAGAGAGACAATTTTTAACACATTTTCCCAGAAATACTTGAAGCAGGTTACATAAGAATATATGTACAATGAAGTTTAAGGGTAGAAAGGTAGGGATAACAAATCATAGACTAAAGCCAGGTGTCCTCAGTGAGCACATGTCCTCAATGCCAGCACCTGGGAGGCAGAGCCCAGCAGATCTCTGAATTCAAGGCCAACCTGGTCCACTCAGTGAGCTCCAGGCTAGCTGGGGTCATGGGGAGAACATGTCTCAAAAAGACCAAGAAAAAAAAAAATCAACAAAGGATTTGCCAACGTGGGGTCAGCTTTCATAGAATAATGAAGGTTCCCACTAGTTTATTGGCCTTGCTAATAGAGCATAGGGTGGGGGTTTATTTGCAGACGAATGGGTGTCCCCCATTTGCAACTGTGCTGGAAAGCCCACACTCAAATATAGATCCTGTGATTTCCCGACAGCCACACAGAATGGCGAGTGAGGTGCCTCCTGGCATCCTCAGCTTATATGTCCTTAGCCCCTCCCCCACATGCAGCTAAGGTCGACTGATTGGGTGGGAGGAGTAACTGACTCCCCCTCAACTCCTTGATAAGCATGGGAAGGAGGTGTGATTATAGCTTGTCTGCATAGTGGTTGTAATACACTTCAGCTAACACTCCACCCCTTCCTCTGGCTCTTACATTCTTTCCTTCAACCTCTTCCACAAAAGTCCCCAAGCCTTGGAGGGGGTGGTGGGTGTGGGATGATCTTTCTCCCATTATGTAGTAAGGCACTGAACTTTTGGGTCTCTGCATTGTCTGTTTTCCATGGGCTGTTGGCCCATTTCTGTGGGATTCCATCTACTATAAAAACACAAACAGCAAGAAGCAAGAACATCTAAACAGTGGCTGATACAACTTAACATATGGGAGAAAACACAAATGCTTAGACAGTACTTTAGCAGGTGCATCATATCCATCTAACAAAACAACTGCAGTGGCTTCTGACTGGGGCCCATATTCTCCCCTGCCACAAGGGGGTTGGCCTGTTCTACAGTATCAGATGTGTATTCCACCCCTAGGAGTGGATATTATATCCAATCAAAAATTTGCTGGTTGTACATACACTAGATGTTTGACTATTGCACCAATAGGAACATATTGTTTGGTATGTTGATAGTGCAACTAGCTGGGTCCATCGCTGAGCAGAATTTTAGGGGATGATTCTCCCCTAGTCATCTGCATATTGCCTTTTGGCACATGAAAGCCATCCATCCAGTAGCAGGGAGTTTCCAGCTTAGTCCAAGCTTGATTTCTCCCTCTCTTGTGCTCACATCATGCAGTGCCTTCAGCAATAGGGTTTTTCTGTCCACTTACGGTGTAGAACCAAAATTATTGGCAATGGCTTTTATTGTCTTGGGGACCTCCAGGGTCCCTCAGGCCAACAGCTCATGGTAGAGCAATCCACTTCTGGCACTGAGATTTTCATTTAACAATCGTATTGCTTCTAGAAGGACTTTCTTCCATCCCCCTAGGGTTCCTTCTGTGTTTTTTTTTTTTTTGTTTTTTTTTTTCTGTGTATCTGGAGAACCTTTTTCTTTATTCCCATAGTTCTTTGTATAGCCCTCCTTTATCACCCTTTTACATATTCTTCCCTAGTAACACCTCTATCCTACTGTTCTCTCTCAGATTCCTTCTTTCCCTTTACCTCCCTGTTTCCCTTCCATATTACTGGTACCTGCAGTTGCATCAGGATTTGTACTCACTTAAAGGATTTGGTGCTAGGATCCACAAATGTGGGAGAACATACATCTTTAGTTTTTCTGAGTCTGTGCTACTTTACTTAGTATAACAGTCTCTAGATCCATTAATTTTCCTGCAGATTTTATTATTTCATCTTTATTGCTGAATAGAACTCCATTGTGTAAATGTACCACATTTTCATTAACCACTTGTCGGTTGAGGGGCATTTAGGTTTGTTTCATTTCTTAGCTATTGTGAAAAGAGCAGCAACAAACATGGTTATACAAGTGTCTCTACAAAAGGATGAGCCCTTTGGTTATATACCAAGGAGTGGTATAACTGGGTCATATGGTAGGTTCTTTTTTAGTTTAAGAGTTCTCCACACTGTTTCCATAGGAGTTGCACCAGTTTGCAATTGTACCAGCAGTGAATGAGTGGTTTCCTTTCTCCACATCCTTGCCAGCATTTGGTATCATTTGTTCTCTTGATCCTAGCCAGTCTAACTGGGGTAAGGTGAAGCATTAAGGTCATTTTTATTTGCACTTCCCTAATTACTAACAATGTTGAACACTTTTTAAGATGTTTCTTAGCCATCTTTATTTCTTCTTTTGAGAACTCTCTGTTCAGGTCCTTAGCCCATCTTTTAATTGGGTCATTGTCATTTGTTTTCTTGCTTCTTTGTTTTTTAAGTTCTTTATATATTCTAGATGATAAACTACTGTCAGATGTGTCACTGGTGAAGATTTTTTCACTCTGTGGGTTTTCTCTTCAGTTTCTTGATTGTTTCTTTTGCTGTACAGAAGCTTTTTAATTTAACGATGGCCCACTTGTTGATTGCTGACCTTAATTCCCGAGCAACTGCTGTCTGATTTAAAAAATCCTTTCCTACACCTATATCTTGTAGGTTACTGCCAATATTTTCTTCTAATAATTTCAGGGTTTCCAGTTTCACATTGAGGTCTTTGTGCAAGGTGAAAGATAAGGATCTAGTTTCTTTCTTCTTCAGGTGGAGATCCAGTTTTGCCAGCACCATTTTGTTGAGGATGCTGTCTTTCCTCCATTGTGTGTTCTTGGCACCTTTGTCAAATATCAGATGGCTGAAATTGGATGTACTCAGGTTTGGGTCTTCAGTGATGTTCCATTGATCTGTGTGTCTATTTTTGTGCCAGTAGCATGCTGTTTTTATGACTATAGCTCTGTAGTATACTTGGAGATCTGTTATAGTAATCCCCCCAATGTTGCTCTTGTGCTTAGGGTTGCTTTGGCAATCCTGGCTCTTGTGTACTTCCATACAAATTTAAAGATTTTGTTTCTAATTCTGTGAAGTGTGTCAGTGGGGATGTTGATTGGGATTGATTGAGTGTGTATATATTGCTTTTGGTAGGGTGGTCATTGTCACGATATTGGCAATGTTGGTTCTTCCAATCTCTGAGCATGGGAGGTCCTTCCATCTTTTGGTGTCTTCCTTATTCTCTTTAAAGATTTAAAATTTTTGTTGTAGAGATCTTTGATGTCTTCAGTCAGGTTTATTCCAGTCCATTCCGAGATGTTTTATTTTTTTGTAGCTATTGTGAATGGGATTGTTTCCTTGCACTCTTTTTCCAATTGCTTGTTATTGGTATATAGAAAGGCTACTGATTTTTGTAGATTAATTTTGTAACCTGCCACCGTACTGAAAGCTTTGATCAGTTCTAGGAGTTTCCTGGTGGAACTTTTGGGATCTCTTAGGTATAGTAGCATATCATCTGCAAAAAGGGATAATTTAACCTCTCCTTTTTCAATTAGGACTCCTTTAATTTCCTTCTCTTTCTTGTTATATTACACTAGCAAGAGTTTCAAGCACTATGTTGAAAAGGAGTGGAGATAGTAGACATCCTTGTCTGGTTCCTGATTTTAATGGGAATGCTTCCAGTTTTTCTCCATTTAGAATGATGCTGGCTGTGGTTTTGTTGTATATAGCTTTAATTATGTTGAGGTATGGTCCTTCCAGTCCAGTTCCCTTTAGAACTTTTATCATGAATGGATGCTGAATTTTTTCATTTAATTCAGGCATCTCTCTGTTTATTCTTTGTCCAGTTGACCTGTCCAATGGAAAGAATGGGGGTATTGAAGTCCACTGTTATTACTGAGTTGGGGTTAATCTGTGTCTGAAAGTCTTGTAGTATTGTTTTTATGAATTTGGGTGCACCAGAGTTTGGTGCATATATGTTCATGATTGTAATATCTTCTTGATCAGAATGAAGTGACCCTCCTTATGTTTTCTGGTTAGTTTTACTTTGAAGTCTATTTTCTCAGATACTAGAATTGTAACCCCTGCTTGTTTCTTAATGCCATTTGCTTGGAATATTCTTTTCATCCTTAAGGTAGTGCCTCTCGTTGAAGGTGAGATGGGTTTCTTGCAGACAACAAAAAGATGGATTTTGCTTCTTTGTCCATTCAACTAGCCTTTGTCTTTTGACTAGGGAGTTCAGTTCATTGATATTTAAGGTTATTATTGAAAGATTTGTGTTGGTTGCCATCATTTTGAGTACTCTTTGCATTCTTTGTCTAATTTTGTGTTTCCACAATTATACCTTCATTTAGTTTCTTTCATTGCCCCTGGGGTATAGTTGTAACTTTCTCTGTTCTTTGTATTGCTTCAAGTATTCTTTGAAAGGCTGGTTTTGTGGACATGTATTCTTTCAGGCTCTTCGTGTCAAGGAAAGCTTTCCCTTTCTCCTTCAACTATAATAGACATTTTTGCTGGGTAAAGTGTTCTGGGCTGGCATCTATGATCATTTAGAACTGGAAATACCTTGGTCCAGGGTCTTCTGGCTTTCATAGTTTGCATTGATAAGCCAGTTGTAGTTCTGATGGACTTTCCTTTATATGTGACTTGTTGTTTTCCTTTATATGTGACTTTGTTTTGCGCTGCTTTCAGTATTCTCTCCTTGTTCTGTACATTTAGTGTTTTTACTATGATATGCCATGGAGAGTTTCTTTTCTGGTCTTGTCTATTTGATGTTCTATGTGCTTTTTGTATTTGTATTTCCCTTAATTTTGGGACACTCTCTTCTACAATCCTGTTTAAGATCTGGTCAGTACCATTAACCTGAACTTCTTCTCCTTCCTTTATGTCTATGATACCTAGGTTTGGTCCTTTCATGGTGTCCCACATCTCCTGCATATTTTATTCCTGTGTTTTTTAAAGATTTTTCATAATCTTTGTTTGAGCAGTCCAATTCTTCAACTTTATCCTCCAGTGTTGATATTCTGTTTTTCATTTCATTCATTCTAGTGATGAGCCTTTCCCCTGAGCTATCTCCCTACCCCTTCAGCTGTTTCTTTTTTTTTATTTTATTTATTTATTTATTTATTTATTTATTTATTTATTTTTTTTGTCTTTTTGACATTCATTCATTCATTTATTCATTGTAGTGCTGGGGATGAAATCGAGGGCTTCAGGCATGGAATGTGTTGTATTACTGGGTTACACCACCATCCCATTCCAACTGTTTCTTTTTTTAAGAAAGTATTCTATTTTTATTTTTTATGTATTTGAGTGTATTTCCTGCATGTATGAAAGTGCACCCATGTCATGCAGTGTCCATGGAGTTCAGAAGAAAGTGTTGGAGTCCCTGGGAACTGGAGTTACAGACAATTGTTAGCTGCCATATGGGTGCTGGGAATTGAACCCAGGTCCTCTGCAAGAGCAACCAGTGCTCTTAACCACTGAGCCAACTCTCTAGCCCCCTTAATATATATATTTTTTGTTTATTATTTTTAAGTGTATGAGTATATTGCCTTCATGTTATGTTAGTGCACCTATGTCATAACATTGCCCACAAAGGTCAGAAGAGGGTGTCGGATCCCCTTTAACTGAAGTTGTGGATGGTTGTTAGCTGCCATGTGGGTGCTGGGAACCAAAACTAGGTCCTCTCTAAGAGCAACCAGTGCTCTTAACTGCTGAGCTATCTCTACAGCCCTTATTTCTTATTTTTTGAAATGAAATAGAATTAAATTATCTTTTAAAAGCTTTCGATACATAATAATGTCATTGGGATTTTGGATTGAAATAACCATCCCCTTTGTATCATAAATTTATGTCTAACTGACTTTTGCTTCCTTCTTCATGGTCAAGAGTACTGATGAAATCTCCATCTCCAGCCTTACATCCACCTCAGAAGTATAAAGATAGAGGAATTTTACATCCTAAACGGAGCAGTGATGACCGATCAGATCAATCCTCTGTGAAATCTGCAGACAGCAGCAGTTACCCAAGTCCTTGTGCTAGCCCTTCTCCTCCATCCTCAGGAAAGGTAGAGTATCTAAAATAGGTCTAGTAAGAAACAGCTTTATAATTGTGGCCTGTCTTGTAATTATTACCATCTTAATGCACTTTAAATCTTCACAGGCTATTTATTAATGGCCTGTAGCCATGCAGTCCATCATTTCTTTTTTATTCTCTAGGAACAACAAAAATTGTCTTGATATTAATTTTTGTTTATTGTGACAAACTTAAATGTTAGTTTCTTTGAATTGTTTTTTTGTGATTCAATGGTTATTTTAAAATACATAAAAGTAAAGTTAAAAGAGTAAAAGACAAACATGTTGGGGTTAGAAAGATAGGAAATGGGGCTTGAGAGATGGCTCAGTGGTTAAGAGCTCTGATTGCTCTTGAAGAAGACCCAGGTTTGGGTCCCAGCACCCATATGGCGGCTAAGAACCATCCTTAACTCCAGTTCCAGGGGAATCCGATGCCCTCTTCTGACCTCTGAGGCATTGCACAATTCGGGTGCACTCACATACATGCAGGCAATACACTTGTGCACATAAAATAAAAATAATAAAAAAAAGTAAAGATAGGAAATGTTGATACGGAATTAAAAACTATCTTTTAAAAAATGGTAATATGAAGCTGGGCATGGTGACGCATGCCTTTAATCTCAGCACTTACAAGGTAGAAACAGGTGTTTATAAAGTCAAATTTGAGTCCCCAAATGCCCTTCAATGTGGGTTCATCCACTGGAGCCTTTTTAGTACCAAGGGAGAATTGTTAGCCTACCATTAAACAAGACTAACTCACCCTTCCAGCAGCCATCCATTTCCAAATACTTCCTCAGGGTTGGGGTTTTTACTCACTTTCCCAGGTCTATGCTGGGATTTTGTCTGGCTTAAGATACCATGGGACTTACGCATGGTGTCACCATTGCTGTGATAGGAGTAACTGACCAGCTGTCTGGAAAACTCTTGTTTCCTGTGGTCATCAAATACCTCTGGTTCTTAGAATATCTTCCACAATGGTCCCTGAGCCGTGGGAGACAAAAGTTTGATAGAGGTGTCCTATTCAGGGATAAGCACTCTTCAGTCTCTTATTCTCTGCATGTCAGTTATGGTTCTCTGTGTTAAATCACTATCTGCTGCATAAGGAAGCTTCTCTGCTGAGAGCTGACAGATATACTCACTCTTTTGAAGATGTTGACCAGAGGTACTATAGACCCTCAAGCAATACCTGGCCATTGACCTTGCTGTTGGTTACCCACCATAATTTGATGGTAAGGGCCTGTTGCCGAAGACACTGCATACAATGAGCTATAGAATGAATAAGGAGAAACCAAGCTGGTGCTAACTTTAGAGCCTCATCTCTACTGGCTAGCGTTCATAGTGCTGGAAGGTGCTATTCATGCTACAAGAAGAAAACATTAATCATCATGCTTATCCAGCTGTGAATCCTATGAGCTACAGTAGCTGACCTGGCAAGATATACCCACCTGTGCAATAGTGGCATGAATGTTATGGGAGTAACCAACCACCTTCAAATTGAATTTAAGGTCTACTTCATAAGATGGAGCCCATACCTGACATTGATATCACTCCTAGGAAACTGAGGCTAGGCAGGTCTCAGGCCATAGAGGAGAACCTAATACTATTATTCTGCTACATAGCTATAGTATTAAACTGACTCCTAATGGCTTGTTGTTATACCCATAGATTAATGCATCTCTCAACAATATATATACATACATATATATGTGTGTGTGTATATATTTATATTTATATTTATATTTTGTCTTTTTAAGACAGGGTCTCCCAGTAGCCCCAGCTGGCCTGGAACTCACTATGTAGACCAGGCTAGCCTTGAACTCACAGAGATCCACCTGTCTCTGCCTCCCAAATGCTGAGATCAAAGGCATACACCACCATGCCTAGCTCAAAAATATTTTTTAGATCTCAAGTTTTATATAATCTATCAATATTATACTTGTTTGTTAATTTGTCACTATTATGCATATATTTTAAAATTTCTTTTTCTGTTTATTTTTTTTAATTTTTATTTTTATTTTATGTGTATGCATGTAATTGCCTGCATGTAGGTAAGAGCACCCGTGTCTTGCAATGCCGGCGGAGGACAGAAGAGTTTTGTTATTTTTTATGTGTATAAGTGTATTGCCTGCATGTATGTAAGTGCACTCGCGTTGTGTAATGCCCATGGGGAGGTCAGAAGAGGATGTCAGATTTCTGGGAATTTGAGTTATAGATGGCTGTTAGCTGCCATGTGGGTGCTGGGAATTGAACCCAGGTCCTCTGCAAGAACAGTCAGTGTTCTTAACCGCTGAGCCATCTCTCTAGCCCTATTATTTTTGTGTATGAGTGTATTGCCTGCATGTAGGTAAGTGCACCTGTGTCGTGCAATGCCCACGGAGGGCAGAAGAGGCTGTCAGATCCCCTGAGACTGGAGTATGGACAGTTGTTAGCTGCCATGTGGGTTCTAGGATTCGAACCTGGGTTTTCTACAAGAACAGCCAGTGCTCTTAACTGCTGAGCCATCTCTCCAGCCCAGATGTTCTCTATCTTACAC
>NW_008360322.1:2393760-2411528 GCF_000622305.1 Nannospalax galili
GGAAGCAGTGCTCCTGGGGCCCAAGGAAGGCACCAAGCTGGTGGGGTGAACAGGGTCAGGAATCAGCAGTGGCTCCCCAGGTGTCTGGGGCCCCAAGACTAGGAATGGCACAAGGCCCAAGCTAGGAGTAGAGAACAGCGGGGGAGATGGAAGGGTGAGCGCGGCTGGCGGAGTCAAGGTGCGGAGGGCAGCACGGTAGACTTACCCCCAGAGAGGCCTGAGGGCGGGAGAGCGGGCCAGGAGAGTTAGCCAGTCAATTTCTTTTTATTTTATGTGTTTGAGTGTTTTGCCTGCATATAAATAAGTGCACCTATGCATGCAGTGCCCTTAGAGGTCAAAAGAAGGCATCTCATACTTTGGAACTAGAATTATAGACAGCTATTAGCTACCATGTGGGTGCTGGAAACAGAACCTGGGTCCTCTACAATATCAGCCAGTGCCCTTAACTGCTGAGACATCTCACCAGCCCCTATTTTATATTTTTATACTGAGTTTTAAAAACACCTTAGTATATGAAATTGTTCCTTGGTACTATGTGTAATTAAATTTTTGTTTATTTGCTTTATATTTTATGACCATATTTCACTTTGCCTATTAGTTTTTCATGTAGGATTCTCAGAATTTCCTACATGGATAGTCATGTCATTTCTTGGGTTGGTTTGTTCTGTTCTCTTTTGCTTTGTTTTGTGACAGGATCTCACTATGCTACCTAAGCTTGTCTTAACCTCCTGGACTCAAGTATCCCTCCTATCATAGTCTCCTGAGTAGCTGGGACTACAGGAGTGTATCTTTGCACCTGGCTCATGACATCTGTCAATAAATGTAGTTTCAGTAATTTTACTTTCATTTCCATAGTTTTTTTCTTTCCAACTTGAGTGTTGTTTGTTCCTTTTCCTCCTTATTTTTCTAGCTAGAGCCTCTGGTAAAATGTGTATCTTTGCCTTGATTGTAGGGGAAGACATTAACTGGTTCATCATTTGGTGTGATATAACTGAAGATACTTACTTTTGGATCTGGTGTCTCAGTTTTTATGAGTCAGAGTTGAGTTGTATTCAGTGCTCTTTCTCTGCTCTTTGAATTACTTGTCTGCTTATGTAGATTTCATTCATTGTCTAGCATTTGTGCTCATTTATGATGTTAACCTTTTTATGGGTTGCTGGGTTTGATTTTCTTCAGAGTTTTGTTGGGTGAGGGATTTTTGTCACCATTGTTCATGAAGGATATCATCCAGTAACTTGTTGTCTTGTGTCACCTTTGTAGACTTTTGGGACCAGGATAATGTTGACCTCATAAGATTACTTGTAGAGTATTCCTTCAGTTTCAGTTTTTTGAAACAAATGTGTAGAATTGGTATTACTTCTTCCTTATGCTTTGGTAGAATTCAGTAGTAAAGCCACTTTTAGTCTACACTAGTGCAACTTGAATTAACATCATAGTTTTAAGTGTAGCTTGAGAATTTTGCAGTGGTACTTTTAACTTCAGTCCTTTGTACTAATGTTTTCATGGATTTTATTTCTCTTTTTTCTTTATAATTTTAAGTTAGCATGCAAAGCAGTGGGTTTCATTGCATTTATTCTACCTGATGTGAGGTTGTTCTCTGTTCTCAAGTGCCAAAGTAGTTTTAAACAATAATTGTCTCTTAAGATGGTGCCAAGCTACTCAGCCACACAATGGGATTCCTTCCCACCTCTGTCTGACCTAGCTGCTAAAGGAATCACTGTCTCACTAAGACCTGCAACTGAATTTGTGGCTTATGCGGGCTTGTTGAGAGAGTAGGATTGCTAGTTTTTCACCGTGGTGTCTGTGTGCCCTGCCCATGAGTCAGAGCCATGTCAAGCTGTGTTCAGTTTGACTTCTTTTTGGTGCCTTACCTGGCCTTTTCTCTGAACTTCTCAGCTGTTCTGTCACTACCTTCATCAATTTCCAAAGCTCTTTCTTTTTTCTCTTTGGAATAGAGTTCATTCTTTCTTGTACTGACTCTTCTTAATCTGGTCACATGGAGATAGCTTTTCCTCTGCTGTCTTACCTGGTAATCCATACATTTTCCTTATATGTTACAAATTCTACAATGTACTGTTTTTGTTAACATGTTTTACCACGATTCAATTTAAAAAATCCTTTATATTTTATCCACATATTTACCGGTCTTATGCTCTTTATTCATTTGTGTTGATATGTAAATTTCCATCTTGTATGATGACCTTCTTAAAACATTTCTTCTAGTACACATCTCCTGAAAATAAATTCTTAAAAGTTTTTGTTCAAGAAGTCTTTCACTTCCCTTTTTGAAAGATGTTTTTACTGGATATAGTTCTTGGTTTAGAGTGGTTTTCCTTTTTTTTTTTTTTCTTTTAATTAAAAAATGTATTTTATGTGTATGAGTGTTATGCCCGCTGTATGTAATTGCACCCATGTCATGCAGTGCCCACAGAGAATAAAAGAGGGTGTCAGATCCCCTGGAATTGGGGTTACAGACCCTTGCTAGCCATCATGTAGATACTGGAATTCAAATCCAGGTCTCCTGCAAGAACAGTGAGTGCTCTTAATTACTGAGCCGTCTCTCCACCCCACCCTTTTCCTTTTTGAGGCAGGGTCTTGCTATGTAGATCAGGCTGGTATTGAATTTGTAATCCTCCTGTCTCCATCTCCCAAGTGCTAGATTATAGCCCTGAGATACTATGACAACCTAGGTTTAAACTGTTCCTGATGGAAAGCTTATTGTCATTCTTACTTCTGTTTCTTAGTATATAATATTTTTCCCCCTCTACCTGCTTTTAAGATTTTCTTTTTAGCTAGGTGTGGTGGTGAACACCTTTAATCCCAGTACTTGGGAGGCAGAGGCAGGTGGATCTCTGTGAGATCGAAGCCATCCTGTTCTACAAAGTGAGTTCCCGGCCAGCAGGGGCTACAGAGAGAGACTGTCTCTAAAAGACAAAAGATAAAAAACCAAACAAGCATGCAAAAAAACAAAAATCTTTTTAATAACTGATTTTCAGCAATTGGATTTTGATATGGCTTGGTTTGATTCTCTTTATTTTTCTTTTTTCAATTTATGTATTTATAATTTCCATCAATTTTAGAAAATGTAAGGCGACTAATATTTTTTCACATATTTTTCCTATATACCTATTCACCCTTCTTTTCTGGGACTCTGAGTATACATATGCATGATCACTCCATAGCCTTCCATAGCTCAGTGATGTTCTCTGGTTGTTTTTTTTTTTTTTTTTTTTTTATTTTTTGTTTTCTTTTCCTGGAAATTTTTTTTTTTTTTAAATTTTTTTTTTTTTTTTTTTTTTGGTATATATATGCATATATATACATATATGTATATACATATATATATATATATATATAGGGTCTTCCCATAGACCCCTAGCTGGCCTGGAACTCACTATATAGACCTGGCTGGCCTCAATCTCCTGCCTCTGCCTCCTAAGTGTTGAAGGCATGTACCACTATGTCTGGCCCCTCAATGGTATTTTTAGTGTGTAAACAGTTTTTTGTAATGTGCATTCATATTTAAGGCTTTATGTACAGAGGTTACCTGTGGATCCTCAAAAATATATGCTATTTTTCTTTTCATTTTATTTATGTTGTACTTTATGTTCTTGAACATTATAAACATAATTTATAGTAAGTGCCTTAACAGTCTGTCTACTGTCTTCTAAATCTACCATATATGAATCTATTCATGATTTTTTTCATGGTTATGGATCCTATCCTGTAGTTTCTTTGCATTTCTTATGAATTAATTTAGCTACTAGATTTGTATTGTGTTCCTTTAAATAGTGTTAGATCTTGACCTATTTTCCAGTTTAGTTTAAAAGCCAATCATTTCATCCTCTTTTTAACCTTAAAATTATTTATTCATTATTTATATATTGTGTATGGTGTGGGTATGTCTGGTGCAGTTATGTGCTCATGCCACAGAGTCTGTATGGAGGTCAGAGGACAACACTCTTGGTTCTCTTCTTCCACCATGGGGGATCAAACTCAGGTCTTTAGGTTTGTGCAGCATGTGCTTTTACCTGATGAGCCATCTCTCTAGCCTGTGTAATCCTTTTGAGATTTGATTGTAAACACTGTTACAGTAGGTCCTGAGAAATCTTGATTCTGGTATTAGTTTAGTTTAAGGTCTGTGGGTAAGTAGCCTATGTGTTACAAGTGTCTCTTCCCAGCCCTGTGTAAGATCTGGGAACTAATTATTTGGTGCACTGCTTTCCTTGGGTTCTTCCCTTAGTCTCAGCATATTTATTTTGTTGGGACTCACACTCAGTTGAGTACCACAGATTTTTGTGACCCTCCCTGCAGTTCATCTGAAGCTCTGTGCAACTCCCTTCTCTTTAGTACATTGCCCTGCACATTCTAGACTCTATGGTCTCTAAGCTCCAACCTCTTTAATACTCAGATTACTGGACTGTTCCCCATTGTCATCTTGAAACTGTCTCCAGGCAGTAAACTGGAGCAGTTTTAATTTTGTTTTCAGAATTGGAAAGTTTCTAAAACCTTTTCTGAATACATTTGAAGTATAAGCTAAAATTAATAAAGTTCTTTTCTTGATAAAGCATTTTGGATGCTTTGAACATAAGTGCTGCTTTTTGGCTTTTTTAACCCCATTTTGAGTGAGCCTGCTAAAGGCCTTCAGGCATGACAGAACTATTTGCATTTGCTGAATATTTGATAAAATATTTTGGTTTATCTGCTTATGAAGATATTATTTGTGAGTGCCTACTGGCTTTGAAAGGTCAAATTACCTTTCAAGAACTTATGCATTCTTTTTTAGGGCTCAAAGTCTCCTTCACCAAGACCAAACATGCCTATTCGTTACTTCATAATGAAGAGTAGCAATCTGAGAAACCTTGAAATTTCTCAACAGAAGGGTATCTGGTCTACAACCCCTAGTAATGAGCGGAAGCTAAATCGAGCCTTTTGGGAAAGCAGCATGGTTTACTTGGTATTTTCTGTTCAAGGATCTGGACATTTCCAGGTGAGCCATCCTGAAGCAATAAAATGGGCTTGTTCCTGCTATACTACAGCATTCAGAGAAACCATAAAACAAACTGGCTTTTTATTGCATTGGAATGTAAGATTGTCTTTTGCTTGATTGAGAATGAGTTTTATTTTACATTTTTTCAGAATAATAGAACTGAGATCCTTTTGGTTTTGCCTGTCTTAACCTGAGCTTTTCCAGATAAGCAGTTTTTCCTTGTGTAGACAACTTTAGATTTGGCTAATATCTAGAGAAGGTTCACCTTGCAAAATATTTATGTGCCAAAAAAATTACTATTGATAATGAAGAGACTCTTTCTTAACTATCCTTGACTTAATGTATATTTGAACTTAGAAACTGTTATTCTTGTTTATAATTTTCATAAATAAAAGCTTAGAGATTTGATTGTACTTTTTCTTATGCAATAAATGCTTACTTAGAACAGTTGATACTTTATTTAAAAACTGTCACTATTTGAAATTACATTAGACTAGAATTAGTTTTTCCTCTAAAACTAATTTCTCAGTTTACATTTTCATATTGTATCTTCTCCTTTAAAATCGTTTTTAAAAATTCAACCTTAACAAATACAGATTTTTAATATTCTTTTTACTTTCACCTTTTCAATTCGTTTTGTACACAGGGATTTTCTAGGATGGCTTCTGAGATAGGAAGGGAGAAGAGCCAGGACTGGGGATCAGCTGGACTGGGTGGAGTATTTAAAGTGGAGTGGATACGCAAAGAAAGCCTTCCCTTTCAGTTTGCACACCATTTACTGAACCCTTGGAATGACAACAAAAAAGTACAAATAAGCAGAGATGGGCAGGTATATACTGGCATCTGATTTTTTGTTTTTATTTTGTTGTTCAGATGAGAATATATAGGAATACAATTTGTATATTCCTTATGTACACAGGAAACACTGGTTTTGAGGTGTTAAAAAAACTAGTAAAAGTGTATGTGCAAATATGTTGTATAGCTTCTTTTAAAAAAAACGTTTTGTTAAGTTTTGCTTCTTGCTGTATGAAATCTTTCATAAGTTACTTCGTGGAAATGTCACTTGTTTTATTAACTGAACATCAAAGCAGAATATAATTCTTTGACTAAAGTCTCAAGCTGACAACTGTATTACTAATTTCATTGTGCTTTAAGCTGGTTATATAAAGTAAATAGTAGCTTTTTAATATGAGACTGGCTTGCTTTATTTCTGTCTGCTTTGCTTTCATGATATAAATGCTAGTTATGGTGATGGGAATTAACAAGTAGTGCTAAAATACTGTACTAACTGCATTATACAATTTAATTCTTATGAATAATACAGTGACCTTTACTTTGGTTTTAGGAAAGAGAAAGTATATTCAGAAGTTGGTTTTGCCAGAATTACATCTGGTAATTTGTTTGAAGCAGTGTGGTTTTCTTCAGGTCACTCCAGAGAGAGAGTTGAGCTCTTTTTGCATACTCTTTAGCAGTATCGTGCTACAGTGACATTGTTTTTTACTTGTATAACAATGTTTTAATGCTATAATTTTGATTTTAAATTAAATAATTCCTAAGATAAGAATAGTCACTTTAGATGTTTTCTTGGGATAAAAGAAATCCAAACATCTTATATGTTGGATTTCAAAATAAACTTTTGGAAGTTCTAATTGAGTGTTTTTGTTGAATCTCTGTTTAAAACAAAATTTGTTGTTTTTACATAGACAAAATTCCAGATTAATGCCATGGAAATATGTAAAAATCAGTTTGTCAGAAAAATGAGGCATTTGCATGTTACATAAAGTTTAAAATCAGAATGTGGACTGTATAAAAGAAAAATTAGAGTAATATGTACTATTCTGTTTTAGGATGATCTAATTTTTAGAAGTGGAATTTAAAGTATTTTTTACAGTTTTATCTGCATAGATTTTTACTGATTAAAAAATTCAGTCTAGCTCTTTTTTATTGTTTACTTTGACTTTTGATGTATTTAGGAACTAGAACCCCAGGTTGGTGAACAGTTGCTCCAGTTATGGGAACGTCTTCCACTGGGAGAAAAAACTACAGCTGATTGATACTAAGGTTGTACTGTGCTTGGATTTGGATACTGCTTGCAATATTTGTTATCATTAGAATGACTTTCAGCTTATTTATCCTTTTTTTCATTTTTCATTCTTTCAGAACTCTTGACAGTGGGAGAAGATTATTCCTGTTATAACAAGTTAATGCACTGATTTTTCTAAAAACTCAGATGAGTTGTTGTGTGTCATGAGTTGAGATTTTAGTTTAGAGTGTTACTTCAGGATCATCATCTTCATATATAAGAAGAGATCATTTAAATTTTTGTAGTGATTATAGGGAATGATTATATGTTTGTTAACTATGTTTATGATGAACAAAATAGTAATTTCATTATTTGATACAAAGCAGCTATTTTAAACAAACTTAATTTGAAGGTAAACATTTCTTTAAAACATTGAATTGTTGACTCTTAATGCAGAACTCTTACTGAGGACTTTTAATGAAGGAAAAGCATGAATATTTCAGTACATCTAAGCACCATTTTAGGAATCTTAGGTTTATCTTTAAAAAACAACAAACCAAACTTTAAAAATATCTCTTTTAAATGTAGTGTATATAAGGGCTATTTATTCTGCCATTTATAACTTCTGATGCTCTTTTTCTGTGATTACAGAGTGTGGTAAAATCTGAAGAAAGGCAATTTTTCCCTGCCTTTGATCAGATCAGGTTAAGTGCTTAATTTTGTTCCTGGTCCTGCCTCTTAATCCTATGTACAGTATACCTCTTTTTTTTCCTTCCCCAGAAACAACCTTCATATATCAATTATTATTATAATCTTTTTTTGCTACAGAAACTTGATTTAGACAGGCTAAAACTCTAAGGAAATTCACGCAAGTTTTTAAAATTGCTCAGCAGTTATCAGTAGCTTGGTTGCTATTATGTCTTTGAGACAAAAGTCCATGAGGACCACAATTCTTAATAATTCTTCCCTTTTTCAATGTCTTTTTCTCTCACTTGTGTTTTCTACATATATGGTTTAATAAATGGTAAATTTAATGCCAAATCTCATGTTTCTTTGCCATCTTGGTTTCTTTGTTGGCTGTCTTTACCACCACTGCTTACAAGATTTCCTTAGAGACTTTTTGAAGGGAAATAGAAGTACAGAGCAAAAATAAAATGTCTTTGTAACTGAGCCCTAAATAGGGTAGGCTTGATTGTACTTTTCATGATACAGTTGAGTTATTGTTATACAATGAATTTAGTTTAAAGATGAAAAGGAAACAAGTGTTCTGGTTCTGTATTGGAGAACAAAGAAGTGAAAAATCATGGGTCAGCATAAAGTCTTGAGAACTCTTGTACTTTTTCTCAGAAAACATCCTATTGGTGCATTGGTTTGGAATAAGAGCTGTGATTTTTGCCTGTATTAGCAATTGTGTATGTATATACATGTACATACATATATATACATACACGTACACACTCATACTTTGAGACACACCTGTAAGCTGAGCCAATATGAATTATGTTTCATTGTCTGTCTATTACATTTCTTTTCCTATTTGAGAAAGTTATACTTTTACTGATAATGTATACTTTATTTTTTTAAGGTGTGTATGTACAAGTTTGCAGTGTTCTAAATTTAGAGAGACTTTTAAAAAGCAAAACTTGTTTAAATTTTCATCTGTTTTGTAACATCTAGCCCTGTGCATAAATTATGGGTTTGTTGGTGGAGTGAATATAATTCAAATGTAATTAACATGTTGTTTTTGGAAGAAATGAACTTTAAATATACTTATTAAATGGAATTCTATTAAATTCAGATCTTGCGTATCATATCCTTTCCGTATTCCCATGTAACAACTTGTACATATCTCATATGAGCATAGTCATTATGACTTCTTTGTTTGGGCTCTTAAAAACTTGTTTTTGACATGTTTCTGGAACTAATAGGACTAAAATAACAATCATCAATATTTTCTGAGCTATTAATATCAGTAATCCTCTTCCAGTGGCAAAAAACTCAAGATGTGTGTTTAATATAAAATTTTTTAAATATTTCACTATAAAATCTGTTAAATATTAATAAGATAATGTGAAAGTTGAAATTGATACCATATTGAAACATGTTTGTATATTACAAGGAGTACCTTGTCCTTAAATGCTAATAGTTTTCCTTCCAGAAAACATCACTACCTAGTGTTTCTTTGTAGAAAATAGTAGTACATACAGCACTTGATTTCTGTCAGCATTAGGAATAGGATTGGAAAGAGGCACAGGTAGGAAAAGAGAGCAACCAGCCTCACCTGTCGAAATTGACCTATATAGTCAATGAGGGATGGGAGCTGATCAGTGGGAATTCGCTCAGTGACTGTATTAGTCACTTTCCTGTTGCTGTGATAGAGACACTGACCCAAGCAATTTATAGAAGGAAGAGTTTATTTGAGCTTACGGTTCCAGGGGAGTTACAGTCCGTCATGGTAGGGAGGCATGGTGGCTGGAGCAGGAGCAACAGAAGTGTAGCTCTCATATCATCACACAGGCACAGGAAGCAAGAGAGAAACTGGAGATCCTGCAAGGTTTAAGAACTCTGTAAACCCACCCCCAGTGATGTGCTTCCTCCAGGATAGCCACACCTTCTAAAACCTCCCAAAACAGGAGTGCCACCATGTGGAAACAAAATGTCCAAATACTTGGAGCCTATGGGGGACATTTTCATTCAAACCATACAGTGACCAACAGATGCAAGCAGCAGGAAAGTTTAAGTATGCAAGGATAGAGCTATGTGGGTTGGTGTTTGTAAAGGGCCAGTGGCCTGATAAGGGTGGAAGGACCTGTTTACAGAACAAGACTCCCTTAATGCTGGGTGGAATGTTCTAGGGGCTAACAGTGCTCTGCTAAGGCTAGTCAGCCTTAGTAATAGTTTTTGATCAGTCAGGGTTTGTGTGTGTGTGTGTGTGTGTGTGTATGCGTGTGTGCAGTCTCCCTTTATTCCAGACCCTGAAGAGGAAAAGATTGGTGTGGGGGTGCCATAAAGTCATTCCAACTTCTTGCTGTTGAGAGGGGGTTGTCATGGGACTGGGAACTTCAGGGTCTGCTGGAAGAGGGGCATAAGGGAGTTCTCTGGTGGAATGGAGCAGTAACATAGTCTTGATTTGATTCCGGGTAGTGGCTTGGGCAGTCACATGGGATACTGCAGTCATGCAGTTATGTAAGATAGTTGATTAAGCATCATTCAATGTTTACTAAAAGGAGGATACAAACCGGTCCAAGTGGGACCAAGGAGAGCAGCCATTGTCTCATGCCAGGCCAAGGTCCTCCTATTTCTGAATACTTGGGAAGTTCTGAAGCTCAGTCTCTCAGTCTCTTTTCTGCATCTCTCACTATTTATGACTGGTTGATATAGAAGCCGCATTCTTCCTAGAGGAAGAGACAGGTGCCTCCCTTTTCAGCAGTCAGGAGGTCCATCCAAGGCTCATCAGTTTTAGAGAACAACTCCTGAAAAGGAGTCTATCTAATTTGAGAGGATTGTGACGGAGGCTGCAATTTTATCTGGGGATTCTGAGAGGACTTCAGATGGCTGATGGAAGTAATAGGTGGAGGTGGTCATTCTGGCTTTGCCTGTGCTGAGAGCAGAGGAGATGCACAATGTGGCCATAATAGGAAGGAGTTGAGTGGAATCTTTGTTGGTGGGAGGGGGGAAGGTAAAGACAGAAGGGATGCCATGTGTTTTGTTTTTTAGAAGTTGGATGTCAGGGCTTTGAAAGACTCAGATGCAAACACTACATCAGTTGACAGGGAGACAGGCATATGTGGAAGAGTTTGAGCAGAAGAAAACCCCTTAGGAGCTGAGGCAGAACTAGTATGATAGTGCAAAGGAGATGAGTTGAGAACCAAATGGGTTGGACAGTGATCTCATCTTCCCTAATTAGATACTTGCCTATAAGTGTTGCCTCTTGGATGGGTTGATAATGGAAGAGGGGGAGAGGAAGATGAGAGTTTAGGATGGATTTTAATTGAAAGTCACTTGGGTGGAGGGATAGGTTGATGGGGAGAGTTTTGTTGTCAGTGTCAGAGGGATAGGACCCTGCAGTCACAGAAGGAATTGGATGAAGGGCAGGTTGAGGGAGAGGGGGAATTGGGAACATGGGATGTAAAGAGGGGCTTGGGAGAGAAGAAGGGTATCAGGGGATATGGCCCCCATCGGGGTGTTGAAAGGATTTGAGTTGGTTGTTGGCTGAGGATATTTTATGGACATAAGCTGCGTGAGGATAGAAAACATACCAGTTGAGTTGAGTAATTGGAGAAGGGCAATAGCCCATCATTCAGGATTGCAGAAAGGGTAAGGGATTGTGAGAGGGTGGAAGAGGCAGAGTCATTTTGAAAGGTCAGTTATGAATATGGAGTTTGGGAATGGGTCAGTTAAGAAAAGTTGTAGTTTCATGGGGGAATCTATCCATGAGGAGAGAGGGGTTGGGACAGCCAGTGACCATTGGACTCTAGTAGAAAGACAAACCCAGCAGTTGAAGAGAAGGTAGAATTAGTGGTTTGTAGGAATTGGTGGGTTTGACTAAGAAGGGGCATTCATCTGTTGGGAGCTAAAGGGGAGAGTGAGAAGGCAGCCCTGGGAAGGAGGTGAATCGAAACAGATAAAGTAATGGGCCACAGAATAGAATTTTATCTGATCTGAGGTGAAGGAGATGAACTTTTCTTGTAGCCAGAGGTCTTCTATGATGTTCAGTAGTTCGTCAAATATGATGGGTAGGGGGACTAGCTAGAGGTCCTGTTTTATGTGTGTCAGGAATAATCAGAGCTACATTGACCCTGTAGAGACCACTGCCATAAAACCTCCCCTTACATTCGGTATTCTTTCCTACCTTCACTCCCTTTCCTATCCAGATAAAGATGTAAGTATTTATAAGGGTAATGAGGTTAGGTTTTTGTGAATGATCAGAGACTGGAGCCCTCTACAGGTGGCAGGGAAAAGCGAATACTGGGTCTGCATGATACAGGAGCCGGGGTCCTTCAGGGAGACCCTGACAGGAGGGTGGTGTTTGGCAGTAGTTGGACTGTCAGTACCCCCCAGACCTTGGGATTGACAGAAGTCTTTAAGGGTGGTGGTCTTCAGAGAGGAAGTGAGAAGTGCTGGTTGAGCCAGAGTCCAACATTAAACAAGGTAGTTGTTGAGTTACCCATAGGGTGAGCTATAGGGTGGCCCCAAGTTTTTTAAGTCTCCTTATAGGAGAGGGACATGGGGCACTCAGGCATGACGATGAAAGAATGTGATATAGTAATTGTCTGAGTGTACAGGGGACCTAGGAATGAGCCTAGGAAAGCGGGGGATACTCCAGAAGTGTAGGAGCTTGAAGAGGGTCCTTACTAGGAGGTGAGAAGGGAAAAGGACACCCAGGAGTTGACCACAAAAGAATATTGGAGGCCAGTCACTCACCCAATTACCCAGGCTTCCTCAGACAACTTACCTTCAGTGAGTGGGGTGTGTGAACCCAGACTGCCACCTTCCAGTGGTCCCACTGTCCACAGAGTGGACAGATCTTAGAGGTGCCATGGTTTAGGCAAGCCTTTGCCCAGTGCTCTGAATTGCCACAACAGCAGCAGGCTCTGGGAAGGGGAGTTCTTTAGGAGGACATGGGGCTGGGGGTGGCCTTCTGAGGTGGTCGGTTCTGAAGGACCAAGGCCAGAAGTTGGTACTTGGCCTTTAAATGTTTTTTCCTTTTCCCTTTCCACCTCATCTTCCAAATCATTAAAACCCTTAAATGCTACATTTAAGAGTTCCTATTAGAGAATTGGGCATGGTGGTGCATGCCTTTAATCCCAGCACTTGGGAGGCAGAGGCAGGTCTATCTCTGTGAGTTAGAGGCAAGCCTGGTCTCCATAGTGAGTTCCAGGCTAGCTGGGGGCTACAGGGAGACCCCATGTCAAAAAGACCAGAAAAAAAGAAAAGAAAAAAAGGGAGAGTTCCTATTAGACTATTAGAGAGTCTCCAGTCTCTGTTGTAACTGTCTTAAGTTTTCTGAGATATCAGGAGCCGACTGGCTGATGTATTGGATCTGAAGGAGGAAGGTGCCTGCAGGCATGGAGAAGTCTAAGTTGGTGTACTTGGTAATGACCTCCCTTAGCCAGGCTTTGAACAGGGCTAGATTTTCATCTATGCCCTGTATAATTTCTCTAATTTTGTTATAGTTAACCTGTGTAGGAGTGAACTTTTGCATTTCCTCTAGGAGGCAGGTAACCCTATGGTTGATGTAGAAGTTGACAATGTTATTCATCTTGCAAGCCAGCCCAGCATTGTGGTGCGAAGGGCATCCTCTATAGCAGGGTATCGAGTAGGCCACTGTTCATGGAGGCCATCAGCATGAGTGTGTAGCACCTGCCAAATTCTGTCTTTCATCGGGGGTGAGGGTAAACGTAAGAAAATAATAAATGTCTGCCCAGGTCAGAAGGTATAATTGTGCAATGCAGAGAAATTCCTTTCTAAATTTGGTGGGGTTTATGGAAAAGGAACCTAGTTGGGACTCGATTTGGCTCATGTCTGACAAGGAAAGGGGGACATGGACTGTGTCGTTACCCTGTACTCCTGCCGCTTCCTGGGGGCGGAGTGGGGCGTGATAGGACTGGGCTTGGGAATGAGATTTTGAGCATGTAACAGGTGGGGAAAGGGAAAGAGGGTAAACGAGAGGGGCAGGAAGAGGCATAGGAGATTGATAAGGGCCAGGAAGCAGGTGTGAGTGAGGGAGATATTTTGAGGGAAGGCTGGGGTCGGAGAATGGAAGTGGGGCTTAGATGTTGGGGAGTAGAGGGTGGTATGGAAGGGATGGATGAAAAAGAGATGGAGGAATTGAACTGTGAGAAGACTGTGGAGAGGGTGTTATAGGATGGGGCTCGTTGGCTGGATTATGTTCAAAAATGGACAGGTGGGGAGAGGGAGCAGTGGTGGGGAAGGTCTTTAATAGTTGTTATCTGGATAGAGACGAACAGAGGGAAAAGTGGAAGTGAAGGTTAAAAGAAGGCTTGGGCATAAGGGACCTAAGATCACTTGCCTTTTCACCAGAGGAAGCTATTAGCTAAGCCCCGGTAAAATGGCAGGATCAAAAGTTCTGAATTCAGGCCAAATATTTGTGTTATCAAGTTAGCATTTAAACCAAATATGGGTACATAAGCAGATAAAACATTAAGGTTTTTGTTTGTTAAAGCTGGGTTGTGAGAAACTTTTTTTTTTTCTGAGACAGACCAATGGGCTGTCTTTGGGGAACAGTTGGAACTCCATAGTAAGCAATGAAAGTAAGGAAAAAGCCAAGTCCATGGCAACAAGGCATCCCTTGGAGCCCAAGAAAGGCCTGAGTGGCAAAAAGCCAGGAGGCAAAGAGGTGGGAGGGGTTTTGGTGCAAAGATCAGGCATCCTCAGGTATGAACACCAAAATGGAAACACGGGGACCTTTGGGGTCTGGAAAGGAATCTTTCAGGGTGCCTCTGAACGTGTTTGGATCCTTACCTTCTGGTTGGAAAGGGTATTGAATGTGGCATGTGGCAAATGGCAAAGAGCCTCTGGACTGGAGGTCAGTGGTATAGAGAGGATACAAGAATCTTTAGCTATTCCCCTTCACAGGTTCCTCGACTTAATCCCATATGACCTTCGGAACAAAGCCCTTCCCTGTCTTTGTAGCAAAGCGGCTGCAAGAGATACTGGCCCCAGGGGTTACAGAGGTCTCCACGCTTTGTACCAGTCACTATTTAGCTGAAATAGGCTTGGGGTGGGGATGGGTCAGAGTCTGATGCAGGAGAGGAAAGGAGAGGAGAAAAGGTATTAGAGGAACAAGATTGTTGTTTAGAAGATCCTCCTGGGTTCCAGTACCAAAATGTTAGAAATAGGACTGAAAGAGGCTCAAGTAGAAAAAGAAAGCAACCAACCTCAACAATTCAAACTGACTTTTATTAATCAACGTGGAGTGGGAGCTGAGCAGTGGGAATTGGAGCAGCAACCACACTGATTTGATTCAAGCAGCAGGAGAGTTCAAATATGTGAGGATAGAGTTATGTGGGTTGGAGCCTGATAAGGCTGGAAAGACTTGTTTACAGAACAGGAATTCTTTATGTGCTGGGGTGTTGTGTTCTGTGGCTATAGTTTTGAAAAGGGCTAAGGATGCTCTGATAAGGCCCTCAGTGGGGGTGATAGTTGAATGATAGTTTATGACCTGACCAGTCAGGGCATTTTTGCAGTCTCCCTATAGTCAGTCCTTTCATTCCCTAGAGAAATGTAATACTTGTTATTGCTAATTCAATGGAACAAGTTCAGGAGTATGTACTAAATATTTATTTAATACAATTAGTAGTAGCATACAAAACTACATCAAATATCATTCTTGCTGTTGAGGAAGAGTTTATATGCTTGAAAGTGACAATTTTATTTTGTATAGTGTAGCACAGTTATAGCAGTGTAGACAGAGTGCTAAGATATTTAAGAAGTGTAGGAATAACTTTTATAAAATAGACGTAATCTGGCCTGATGACTTTTAATTAACCTTGGCAAACTCAGTGAACCTTGTGTTTTGTTTTGAGATTGGGGCATTTTCTGGGAGTCTCAATTTGTTACTCTATCCAAAAAGATAATGAATGAATGTGGGTATGCTTGAGATTTAGCATATCAAATCTTTGAAAGACAGTGCCCCCATCTTCATTGAAAACAATGAAGATTGGGAAGAAGCTTGACATTGGGTGCCTGAAGTGTTCTAGAACTAGGTATGAAAAGGCAAGATTGAGAAAGAATGCTGGCTGTTAAGGGTGGGTCCAAACTTATACTTCCCCAATGAAGCTGGAGAAACCAGTTGAATAAGCTTTGAGGTGAGGCCTGACCAGCAGCATAGATCCAGGACACAGTTCCAAGAGATAATCTGGGAGAATGAGTGTCCTCTGAGTTTGGGCCCACTCTTAAGATCAGGCTTTTTTTTTTTTTTTTTTTTCAGGTATAACTGTAATGTTGGTATAGTAATGCCACAAGACAATTACTGAAGACTCAGTTATTAAACTTTTTTAGGGTTTAGTTTTATATTAAAATTAAAATTTATTTTGTGTGCATGTAAATACACCATGTGTTTACAAAGTCCACAGATGCCAGGAGAGGGTGTTGGATTTCCTGGAACTGGACTTGGTAGCTACCATATGGGTGCTGGGAACTGAACTTGTGTCCTCTGCAAAAGCAGCCAGTGCTCTTAACCACTGAGTAATCTTTCTCAAACCATATGAGTGCAGGTGCCTGTGGAAGCCAGGATACAGTGTCAAATCCCCTCGAACTGGAGATACAGGCAATTTCGAGCCACCCATTGTGGGAGGTGTGGAAATTGAACTCAGATCCTCTGGAAGATCAGGAAGCATTCCAGCTGCTGAACTGAGAAGCATTCTAACTGTTAAGCTGTCTTTGAGCACCTATCTTAGAACAGAAAGAATTTGTCAAAGCATTGGGAGACAAGATTAAGGATATATGAAAAACTGTAAAAGGGTAGGGTATTTTCTAGAATATATAGTCCATAATAGCTACCTGGTAAAATTTTAAGCATTTTACCAGATGAAGTAGGTTTGTAAGAAAAGCTAAGAAATGGTAATTAAATTAGAGGATCTTGAACTTCAGCATGCAGATAGAGGTGCCTGTTAAAAAGACTTCCTTAGCCTCCAGACAGGATCTGATTGGTAAGTGAGTAGTTTTGTAATAGGTCTCAAGAATTTGCAAGTTTAGCAGATGCCTAAGGCATTGTTAATTTAAATGGACTGTGTATTACGTTGAAACAGGTCAACACAATTAAAAATAGTGTTTTGGAAATATGTTTTAAAGTCCACATGCTATCAGTCCGAAATATTCACGCTTGTCATCTTGTGCAATAAACTAACAGAGGTAATTAGAATACTAAAAAGAATGAAATTATTTAATGAACCACTGACCCTGATGTAAAAGGTGCCAGGTTACATTAAGAGCAAGCATTGGACTTGAGTTATAATGTTTGTGTTTGAGGACAGGTTTCAATACGAAGTGCTAAAATAGCAAATTATACCATCAGGTTATTCCAGATTCTGTGTTCCAAAATGAATGCCCTCAGTTAATATCTGAGGAGTATAGGGAGACTTTCCTTTTGCTGTACCTGCCTACTTGCTGTTTCCAACATGTATTTGAAAATGTCTTGATTTATGACTTTATTTGTTCTATTACTATAAAAACTTCATGAAACTGTTACCATAAGTATGGGAGTTTTAGGGGCAATGTTTATACTTTTTTGCAGAAATAATTGTTCATCAAATTGCAGAAAACAAAAATAACTTCCCAAGGGCAAGGGAGCTAAGTGCTTGATTACACTGATCTGTCTATCATGCTGCAGCAATGGATTGGTGAAGATGTTCTGTCTGAAAAGATTCCTCTGTAGATTTGGTTATTTTGACTGTTAAGCTGGGAATGTCTTATTGATGAAACTGCTAAGGCTGCCTTTTATAGAAGCTGGCTTAATCTGTTACCTGTGTACTTAATACATGTTCGCAGACACACCTGCTCTGTCAGTTTCTAAAAAAGGTTGTGAGAATACCTTATTGAGTTGTTTATTTGGGGAGAAACTCTTCCTGGGTTTTTCATCTGTGTACTTTTTCTTTAGGAAACTATTAGTTTCCTTAGAATCAAATCATATTTGAAGTGTGATATAATTGTTATGCTAATAGATTTATCTCTTTGTATCAAATATATAAAGTATGTTATTTGAATATTGCATGCTATTGGGATGAGTTCATA
>NW_008360322.1:2411620-2412944 GCF_000622305.1 Nannospalax galili
GTAAATTCAGAATACTTTGAAGTATTCTGCTATCAATTTAAAAGTCTACAATGGTTTAAGATTTTTCTGTCACTATGTCTGACACAAATTCTCTAGCCAACTGAAAAAATGTCTAATTTTATTGAAACATGAAACCTAGGACTGGGGCAATAGCTCAGCAATTAAGAGCACTGGCTGCACTTGCAGAGGACCCAGGCTCAGTTTCCAGCACCCACATGTTGGCTAACAACAGTCCTTAACTCCAATTCTAGGGGATCCAATGCCTCCATGGTCAATTCCAGGGGATCTGGCCTCCATGGGCATTGAATGACATGGGTGCCCTAACATGTAGGGAAAACAGTCATACACATTAAAAATAAATAAAATAAATAAATAAAATTTAAAACCATAGCATATACTATGTACTTAAGAGACAATACGTACTTCAGGAAAATGAATGGCTGAATAGAGAAAATAGCTATTTAGATTAGGCCTGCTGATTGGGCAATTTAATAATTTGTACTAAAAATTAAAGCAAAAAAAGTCATAAAAATGGTGTATAAATTGCTGTTCTCAGCAATTTCACCAGTGTTCTCTGATTTTCTGCGTTTTGAGTGGAATACCTAATGACAAAACAGTTACTCTGTGATTAAAAACAGAAACTCAGAGACATCATGAAAGTATGGGGTTCCTCATGCTCCCCCTCTCCCCACCCCCCAGCCTCACTCCCTTGCTTCTTAGTATTTAGCCAACGTGCTGTTTGAGTGATAGTATATGTGATTTAAGTTTTTTTTTTGATTTTGGTTTTGGTTTTTGAGACAGGGTCTCCTTGTAGCTCTAGGTCCAGAACTTGCTATGCAAACCAGCTGTGCTCAATCTCAAAGAGACCCACTTGCCTCTGCCTCCTGAGTGCTTGGTTACTGAAATACTTTTTTATGAGGTCTTCTCTCTCTTAACTTCTCCCCACTCCATCTCATACCATGCCAATCTTTTTTCTGCACAGAAGCCCCACTGATACTTTTGAAACATTAAACTCACTACTTTTCTGCATAAACCTCTGCATGGCTGCCCATTTCCCTTAAACACCAAAATTTTTGTAATCACCTTACATATTCTGAGCCCTCATTATCAGTCACCTTTATCCTCTACTTTATTGTTTCTTTTTCAAAAGACTTTTATATTTTGAAAATTTAAATATAAGCACCGTATTTACATCACCCCCATCTCCCTCTTCCAATTCCTCCCATGCTCCCCACTACCTCTCAACTTTGTCACCTTTTCCCTGATTATCGTTACAGAGAGAGGGAGACAGAGAGAGAGAGAGAGAGAGAGAGAGAGAGAGAGA
>NW_008360322.1:2412979-2440395 GCF_000622305.1 Nannospalax galili
ATTTAGCGGTGCTTGCATGTACCCGTGTTTATGGCTGACCACTTGCGATTGGATAATCCATCAGGGAACTTGTCCCTGAAGTAAGTGGATTATCCCTACCTCTACAGCCATTGATTGCCTGTAGCTCTTGATGTGAAATTTCCTGCATCCACATTGTCATTAAGCAGGTTTTGTTTAGACAAACTGTACTGTTGACATTTCATGGGTGCAGCTTCCCTACCATATCTAGAATACATTCTCTACCAGCAGACTTCCTGGTCCTCTGGCTTTTATAATATTTCTGACCCCCACCCCCCAGTTCCACTATGTTCCCTTAGCTGTAGGTGTAAGGACTGCATCATAGATGCTCCAATTGTGGCAGAACACCCCATGGTCACTTATTCTTTGTTTTGACCAATTAAGCTTTGCAATAGTCACTATATGTTGCCAAAAGAAGCTTCTTTACTATCCCCCTTTCAGGTTGTTTCTTTTCCTTTACCTCCATGTATCCTTTGCCTTTACCTGGCTCCTGGTGTTACATCAGAATTTATATACTCACATATAAGGGATCGGTGCTGAGGGAGGTGGAAAAATTGTGAGTAATTGGCAGTGAGGAGAGGAGGGAGGGATATGCAAGGGCCAAAGTGTCGGGGAGTGAGGGAAGTCAGGAACAGAAAGATGGTGGGAGTCAGAAGTATTGGGGGGAGGGTGGGGATAATGGGGGCATTGTGACTAGGAAGGGAGGGAGGCCAGCTGGGAGAAAAAAGTAGAAATGAGTGAATTTCGGGGGCCTAGGAAACCAGAGGGAAAAGTGATGCCCTAGAAACCCTAAGAGAAATGCACATAGTGTCTGAACATTAATGCATATGTATACCTAGGAGCTGCTTGGAAGGGAACACAGTGTGAGATAGAAGAGACCTCCTGTGCTGGATAGCTTTAGTGTCAACTTGACACACCTGGGTTGAGGGAGCCTCAATTGGGGAATTTCCTCTATTGGACTGGCCTGTGGCCGTGTCTGAGGGGCATCTTCTTGATGAGTGATGTGGGAGGGCCCAGCCCACTGTGAGTGGTGCCACCCCTGGGCAGGTGGGCCTATGTAACATAAGAAAGCAGGCTGAGCAGGGGCCAGGAGAGCAAGCCTGTAAGCAGCGTTCTTCCATGGCCTGTGCTCCAGCTCCTGCCTCCAGGTTCCTGCCCTGAGTTCCTACCTTGGGCTCCCTGATGAACTGCGTACTGTTTTCAATCATGTGTGACTTCAGTAACCTACCAAGTCCCCCTGGAGCATGGGAGCCTGGATGTGGGAGCCTGGGCTGTGGGAGGTGATACCTGGCTTCAAATCCAGGCTTTAGTTCTTACTAGTTATTTGGCTTTGGAAAGAGGTCAGACTTTTCTAACCCTCAGTTTCCATATCTGTCAAAAGGAAATAATGGGAGATGCCCAGTACTAGGTGACACATCTGCAGTCGAATCTCTACAGCCAAGGCTTATGGAACATAACAGAATAAGGGATAGAGAGAGGGCTAATGCACCTGTCAATTCTCACCATGAGAGTTCCATGGAGGCTTCCTTGTACATCAGAGTGCAATACACACAGAAGGCCTCAATTGGCCAAGTTTTGGAGAATAAGAGACTGTAGAGTGTAGGATGGAACTCCTGTATGGAATCTCACCCATGACTCAGGGACCATCGCGAAAGAGGAGGCAGAAAGATTGTAAGAGCCAGCACTGGTTCATAAATGTAAGAAGGTGGAGGCTTCCAGACAACTGGAAGCTTGCTCACGTGTGCCTGCGGCAGTGGTGGCATTGAACCCAGGACCCATGTCAGCTCAATTAAACAAGGGCCCAAAGGGGAGGTGAGAAATAGGTGGTGGGTCAGCACTAGACAGAACTATTTAAAGCTGATTGCTGCTAGGTGAGGTATATATATGACCACTGGATGGGCTGACTAGACTCTAGTGGACACATTTACACTGAAGGACGTTTGGGTACAAACACCTGAATGAATAGGACTCAGCATGTATGACAGGGTGCATAGGGTTTGGTGGGGTGGGGGAAGGCATGGATTGGGGAAGGGGTCTGGATGTAAGTGGGAACTATTGTATGAAATTTTAAAAGCTCAATAAAAAAAAGAAGCTTCTTTGATGAGTGGTGAGAGCTACATTTATTTGTAAATATAAGCAGTATTTAGAATATAGTAAGAAATTGCATTGGTTTAGGAAAGTGGCAGGTTCTTCTCTAGGGCCTATGACCTCTCCAACCATGGATGTTTGGCTATGTTTATAGTACCAAGTGGATTTCCTCCTACTGAATGGGTTACTCCCCAAGACAAAAGTGCCACTATTGTACCAATAGAGGTATTTTACTGGGCTGGTCATTGTGGTTGTAGGCTTTACAGCTGGGTAGAACCATTAAATGTTTTCCTCTCTTGGCAGGTTGGCAGTGCCTTCTGTCATAACTAATTTTCAGAAAAGAGGCTTCCAAGTCAGGTCCAGTTCAATTTCTCCAAGTCCTGTGTTTGAGTTGTGTGCTGTCTTTAGCAATAGGGTCCACTCAAGCTCTGGGAGGCAATCAAGGGCTATGCCAATAGCCTGTATTATTTTGGCAGTCTCTTTAACTACCCTGATCAACAGCTTGAAGGGAGGTTTCTCTTACCTGGTACTGGAATTTTTGTTAGATAGCTTTAGTTGTACATGTACACACACACACACAACACACCACACACACACAATACATGTATTTTAAAGTAAAATATATTTTCCTATCTTTTTCAGATATCATTAATATTATTTATCTCTCCTTCCTCCCTCTCCCCACTACTAACCCTTCCTTCTCCCTCCCTAAAGTCCTCCCCAATTTTCACATTTCCCCCTTCAGAGCACCTGTGTCCTACTATCCCCTTCTCTAGAGCACCTTCTTCCCCCCCCACCCCATGGTTCCTGTCTAATTTCCTAGCTTCTGTAGTTACTCCTGGTTATATACTCACACCTAAGGATTCTGAACTAGGATACACAAATGAGAGAGAACATGCAACGTTTGGCATTTGCCTTACTGAGTCTGGGTTACCTCACTCAGTATATTTCCAATTCCATCCATTTACCTGCAGACTTCATGATTTCATTGTTTTCTTTATAGCTGACTTGAACTCCATTGTGATATGTACCACATTTTCATTATTCATTCATCAATTGAGGGACATTTAGGTTGTTTCCATTTCCTAGCAATAGTGAAAAGAATGGCAGTGAACATGCTGAGCAAGTATCTCTGTAGTAGGGTATCCAGGCCTTGGATATGTGCCAAGGAGTGGGTCATGTGGTATGTCTACTCTTCGTTTTTTTGAGGATTTTCCATAGTAACTGCACCAGTTTCAATTCCACCAGCAGTGACTGAGGGTCATTTGCTTTGTTTGTTTGTTTGTTTGTTTGTTTGTTTGTTTGTTTCAGGTGAGGAGAGGAAGTTTTAATTAGATGCTAGCAGGACTGACCCACAAATCAAAAGTCAGATCCCTTGTTCAAGTTTTGGAGGGTTTTTACACTCATGTGTGGGGAAATGTAAACAAAAGGCAGAACAGCACATAGGTGACAAAAAGTACATTAAGCAAGGTAACATGGCCTTAAAGTAAAAAGTACATGTGATAATTAAGCAAGGTAACATATGGCCACAAAAATTACAGGAATGCAAAAACTTTGGAAAACAAAGACTTTCATCCTTGGCAATCTCCAGGGGCAGGGTGGGGAGACTCCTGCTAAAAAAAGTACCTTTACTCGTGCTTCTTAGGTGTATGCATACCATAGTGTGTGGAAGTAAGAGGACAACTTGCAGGAGTCTGTTCTCTCCTACCACCATGTGGATCCTGGGAATCAAACTCAGGTCATCAGGCTTGGTGGCAAGTGCCTTCACTCACTAAGCCATCTTACCAGTCCCAGTTACTTGCTTTAATGTTTTACTTCACCTGGAATGCTATTCTCACAATATGTTTGTGCAGAGTAGTCATCACCATTTAGTATTAGGTTTACTGGAAATTTTTTTTAAATGTATTTAACCTAAAAAATTAACATTTAGTCATATAGTTTTATGAATTTTAACATGTATAAATTTGTGTAAATTTCAACTCAAACCAAGCTACAGTTATGTTGTTCTCCTTAAATCTCTTGTGCTACCTTTCTGTGATTATAGCATTTCCCACTCCTGATGCCTACCAACAACTTGTATTCTAGTTTTCTCTTTCTGAGAATGTTGTATTAAATAAAAATGATACTACAGTGACATTTTGAAACTGGATTCTTTCATTTTACTAAATCCATGCATTATAGGCATAGAGGAAGGAGAATAATTGCACATCAGTGGCTTTGAGCAGATTTTTAACAGGATTATAGAAGAAAACTTCCCTAAATAAAAGAAAGACACATGCAGATACAAGAAGCACACAGCACACCAAATAGACAGGACCAGAACAGAAACTCTTTATGGAATATCATAGTAAAAACACTAAATGTACAGAACAAAGAGAGAGTATGGAAACCTGCAACAGAAAAACAAGTCATATATAATGGAAAACCCGGCAGAATTACAGCTGACTTTTCAATGCAAAGTAGAAAAGCCAGAAGAGTCTAGAGCAAAATATTTCAAGATCTAAATGATCATAGATGACATCCAGAATAGTTTTAACCATCAAAACTGTCTATCATAGTTGGAGAAAGAAAAATATTCCATGATACAAATAGGCTAAAAAAATTCATGTCCACCAAACCAGCCCTACAGAGGATACTCAATACAAAGGACTGAAGAAAGGAATGACCATACTCAGAGGCTAGAGAAAGAAAACAAATGAAGGTCTAATCACGGAAATACAAAATAGGACTGAGAATACAAACAAATCAAAATGACAGTAACCAATACACATCTTTCAATAATAACTAAATATCAGTGGCCTCAACTTTCCCGTCAAAAGACAGAGGCTAGGTGAATGAATTAAAAATGAAATCTACATTTTTGCTGTCAACAAGAAACTCATCTTAACTTCAAGGATAGGTATACCACCTTAGGGTAAAAGGATGGAAAGAAATACTCCAAGAAAATAGCACTATGAAACAAGTAGGCATTGCTATTATAATATCAGACAAAGTATACTTCAAGCTAATATTCAGAAGAGATA
The DNA here is from genome assembly GCF_000622305.1 of Nannospalax galili. Taxonomy (NCBI): domain Eukaryota; kingdom Metazoa; phylum Chordata; class Mammalia; order Rodentia; family Spalacidae; genus Nannospalax; species Nannospalax galili. The sequence goes on from NW_008360322.1 coordinate 2,418,109, forward strand.
AAGAAGGTCACTTCATTCTGATCAAGGGAACAATCGACCAAGAAGTTACTATAACCATGAATATATATGTACCAAACTCTGTTGCACCCAATTTTATAGCAAGAGTACTACTGGACTTCAAGACACAGATTAACCCCAACTCAGTAATATTAGGGAACTTCAATACCCCACTTTCCTCAATGGATAGGTAATCTAAACAAAGGATAAACAGAGAAATAACTGAATTAAATGATATACATAAAATGGACCTAACAGACATCTACAGAATATTCTACCCAAGCACCAAAGAATACCTGTTCTACTCAGCAGCCCATGGAAATTTCTTTAAAATGGACCACATACTACTGTATGGAAGTGTACAGTGAAGACCACAGACTAAGACAACTGTATGGGGGACACAATTGCTTTGAAAGCAAACAGACCACCAAGCTGCCTCTTGGGGAGCAGAGAAACAGCAATCAGCAGGGGAAGTCGGACTTTTTTAAATAGGTAGTTAGGTTCTTGGGTAACTTTTCATGACATAGGCTGGGAATGTAGCTCAGGATTGGTTGGTCTCCTGATAAGTAGAGGGAGTTTACTGCATGTTAAGCCTGGACCTGCCATTTTAGAATATTGGGAATTGCACCTCCATTTTAGGAGTCTGACAGGTACCTAACATTCTAGCCTCTTGGTGATAAGGGGTGACAGTGGTCTTTCTTTAGCTCTTTCCTGCTGGCAAGGTGGGGTGGTCTCAAAAGCCTGGAACATTGGTCTGAAGTGTGTGCTCAGGTGGGCTGTTGGTTTTAGGAGATCTGAGTGAATTTGGTTAAGAGCATCTGGTTCACTGACTGTTAGGTCATCTCATTGATTGTATCCTGAAAAAAATTGAAAAGGTGTGGAATAATCATCATTAGAAGGAGAATGGATTTCAGCTGAGGAGGGGAAGGAGAAGTAAAGGCAAGAGTAGTTAGGCACAAATTCTAGACAGGGAAGCAGGAGAAATCAGAACAGGATGAATTTTCAAATCAGAATCTTGATGAAGGCTTCCAAAAGCATCCATCTACTGGCTTTTTCCTTTTGACTGCAGGTAGGTGCTGCAGAGTTGATTAAGCAAGGATTTGAAGTCTTACACTTGAGGGTCATTTTCTTATTAAGAACAAAATCATTAGTGAGAAATTGTCTAACATCTTATATGAACTTAAGCCTAATGTTTGGGAAATGCAATCCTTTGGACTCTTAAATATACCAACCATTTTAATCTTTGGTTATACTTTCCTATTGGGTGTTTGGGAGCATGCAGTTGGCCCAAATAAACCAATTTATTTTTACTCTTAAAGTTGGTTCCTCAGGGGGTCACATGGGCTTGGGAGGAGCTTCTGTCTCCTTAGACCTTTCTTTTACCAGTTCCAGCTATGTGAGGATAAGTCAAAGGTCTTACTTGACCATGGCTTTCCTTGGAAGCATGGAGAAAACTCCCCTGTGTTGACCCTCCTCTTTGTAGACTGGACACTGGTTCAAGGCCATCTGGTGGGGTCTCTATGGATTCCCTGAACAAGAGGGCAGGTGACTTACCACAGTTACAGGACATTTCAAGAAATGCTCCATAGTCCTCTGGAACTTAGTTGACCTTAGAAGGCAAGGGGGCAAAAAACTGTCCCTTTAAGTCCCTCTGACCAGATTAGTATAAGCCTTATTAAATACCTAAGAAGGTTAGTTACACCACCCTGAATGTTCTCAGATAAACCTTGACTAGTCATATATTTTGTTCCTTAAACTAGTTGACCAAACTATGCTGTTGAGTAGCCTTGTCTTCCGAATGACGAGCAACAAACAGATGGGCGTTTTCTTCTCTAACTTCTCCTCCTCCTTTCTTCAAACTAGTTGGACCCTAAGACTCTCTGTAGGAAGGGAGGGCAGAGGGAGACAGTCACCACTCCCACCCAATCAGGAAGCCTTAACTGCATGAGGGGGAGGGACTAAGGATAGACATGGGGAAGTGAGAGAAGCCACAGCTGAGATGTAGGGCAAAGAAAGGCCCAAGGGTGCTCATTCTTTGCAAGTAGCCCCTCACCACCAACATACACTCTGTTAGTAAGCCCAATAAATATTTTTATTCCCTAAACTGTAGATTTGAAATTTTTGTGAAACACTTAATAGACCTGGAGACACTGTTTAATATATTTTAAAATAATTAGGGTACACAAGTTTAAAAGGTCTTCAAATATATCATCAAAATATTTATATTTGTAAATTTGTACATGTGTATTTTGATTAGGTATGCCAAAAGTAAAACCAGTAATTCTTGTGCCCAATAAAAGAATGAGAAGGGAGAAAAATCTAAAGTGGCCACAGTTCAAACACTGTCAACACAAACAATACATGAAAACAGTTTTCATGGACACATATAACACAACTGCATGAAATCTAGGTGCACCAAAGAGTAGGAGAAGACAGAAAGCTTATATCTCTAGCTCTTTAATACCTAGCTTTTTACTATGTAAAAAGTTTTAGTGGTGTAAAAGAAAGGGTTAGGCTTGCCATGTCTATTTAAGGTAGTATCTCTTTCCCTTTTAAGAACTAAATAACTGGAGGATATTATAAATAAAACCCTATCAATCTAAGAACCCTATCAATACCTCACAAAGAACAGGTGGACAAAGCAAAAGGAACTTGGCAAGGCAGATTTTACTTTTGCATAAAGGTGAATTGCATGGTCAGATCCAGTTTTTAAAAATCTGTTAAAAGAAGCTGGGTGTGGTGGCACACACCTTTAATCCCAGAACTTGGGAGGCAGAGGCAGGCAGATCTCTGTGATTTCAAGGCCAGCCTGGTCTACATAGCAAGTTCCAGGACAGTTGAGGCTACAGGGAGACCCTGCCTCAAAAAGACCAAAAAAAAAAAAAAAAAAAAAAATCTGCTAAAAGAGAAGAGCTCAGCTGCCTTATGCCATCAGGTTCAGGGGTGCACCAGGGCCTCCCTTAAACAAAAGTTTTACAAGGTGTGGTGGGATTAAAAGATTAGAATTTCTTGTCACAAATGAAGTTCTAAGTTTTATAGGTTATGAAAGAGAAGACAGTTAAAGTTTCTTGCAGAGGGAGATACCTTTACATATGAACCCAGAAGAGTTCCCCTTGTCTAAGTTGTTAGCATAACATAAATCAGAGGAGACAGGAAAGACAGCAAAAGAAATATTAAGACTTCAGGTTAAGAATAAATAAAATCTAAATAGTACTCAAAATAACCCCATTTAGAAACAGGTTACAATAATGTTAAAATTTAAACTCCCATTGTGGAGGTCTGATATTACCTCCTTAGTCTGACATAAAAAATGCATCGTCTGTGTTACAAGGCAATAGAGACTGTTGGAATCTCTTGCTTTTCTATGATTTAATCATGAATCCAAGATGAAAACCAAAACAAAAATTGCAAGATGATTAGGATATGATAGAGTTCAATAGTACCAATACATTCCTTGGTATCACCATTTTGAATTATGCCATGTGGTTGAATTAATAGGGTTGCAAGGTCACACGGGTCACAACCATTTTGAAAATGTTACTGTCCAGCGTGGCAACCAAGCCATGTGACTGTCCCCTTATTGATGATGTCACCAACCATGATGGAGACAAGATCACATGGTTGCCTCCCTCTTGATGAAGTCACCATCCATGATGACAGCCAAGCCACATGGCTACCTTAGTGAGCAAAGTTTAATGATAAAATGAACCCATAACCCACCAGGATACAGCCCCATGGAATTCACATGTTTCACAGATTAAATGTGGACAGCAATCCTGTTTTTTACTTTTAGAAAGCACTCCGTTAACTCATAATGATGCAGTAGGAGAAAGAATCCTCAGATATGTAGGCCCCAAATAGGAAACAAAGCAGAGAAATTCATGGTCTCAAACCAAGGAAGGGAGTCCTATGTCTCTTACCAGCCATCACAACTGTGAATGTGAAGCAATGTCCTCTAGATCTCTTCATTCCTAGATATAACCTATTAGTGGAAAAGAAACTGGTGAAGGCAGTAGGAAAAAAAGGGAAGCTATGTCCAGTGCACACATCCTTGGGCTGTTGCTCTGAGAGCACATGTCTCATCTGAGCATGGAGTGTGACTCTCCTTGGTCACCGAAACTTAAAAATGTTTACATCAAGTTAGAAAAGTAGCTGCATTGGGACTACCTTGTCTAAGCACAGCAGGGACTCAGGTCCAAATTCCAGGCCCTTAGGACTGTTCTCCTTCCCCCTCCCATGGCGAGAACCATGGTGGAGGAAAAAAAAAAAAAAAAAAACCCAAAACCTGAGAAAAGCCCAGGAAAGAAAATGGCTTTTAAAAACTTTTTTTCCCCTTCTGTCTGAGAGACAAGCAGTTTGCAGTCTCAAATGCCCTGAGGCAAGACAGTAAAATGGACAAAGGAGTTCACCTGCTTTGCAGCCAAATTCAGTGTACCTATAGAAAATTTCCATGTAGCCATCAAACTAATAAGTTATTAGAATTTTGGGGTCCCTTAGTGGTCTTTGCCAGGATGATATGGGGAGAAAGAGCATCCCCTAGAGGGTTCTCAGTCTCATTTATGAAAGAATTTAAGAATGGACCCAAACAAAAGCTGTAGGACAAAGGCATGACTCCATGCAGCTTTAGAGTCTGCATGGAGGTCAGATACGGGGTGGACTGGCAACCACATGGTGTGGAGAAGAAAGCATTACAGAAACAGTAAAGAAGTATAAGGTGCCAGGACAGCCCAAAGCATTAAAGCATGTTTAGAAAAGAGATATGAAGGACAGAAATTACTCTTCTCTCAAGAATTTAGAAAAGTGGGCAGATTACAGAGACCTACATGTCTGGGTTTGGCTGGGCCCAGAAGCAGAACAAGGGTTACAAGAGGGAGACAGAGGGTCCAGACAAATTTACCTGTGAAAGGAACCCATAACTGGTTAGAGGGAAGAGGAGAGATAGCCTTGAGTAAAGGATGGAAGAAAAGGAGACCTAAAATTGGACTGAAAATACCAGTATCAGCCAGTGATCAGAGACCATCCTCACAAAGTGAGGGAGAAAGAGAGACACTGGAAGAGGACAAAGAGAGAGAGAAAGATGGAAGATAGGAGTGGGTGGAGGACAAGGACACAGTGGGAGGCCACCAGAACTTCAGAGCCACTTTAAGTCGTAGACTAGTGAGAGTATGAAGCAGAGAACCTTCAAAGCCCAGGGCGGAGAAGGGAGAAGGGAGGGGTAGTATGGAGTCCAGTTGGAAGCTCCTGCAGGTTCAAGCCATCTAAGTCATAGAGAATATGAAGCAGAGAACCTTCCAGCTCAGGGCAAAGAAGGGAGAGAAGAGGAAGTTGTAGGACAAGGGTCCAGTGGGACGTTTCCAGAGCTTCTGCACTGTCTTGATCCTTAGAGCAAGGAGAGAGTTCTGTGAGTTTCTTTCAAGGCTAGGACAAGGAAGGGGAGGGTGAGGTGTTCCAGAGAAGTGGCAGCATGAGAGGCGTCCCTGTCTCTGAGCGAGAAAGGGGCCCAAGTCACTTATCAAAGTGTCCCAAGGATAAGCGAGGGGCACCCCAGTAGGCCTGGGAAGATGTTTGGCATATGGGTATGAATTGAAACTGAGTTGAACACGTCCAGAGAGAAGGGATGACCTCCAGACAGGAAGGTAGAGGAAGGAGGAAGAGCAGGAGACAGAAAGAAGAGCATGGGAAAGAGAAAGAGGGGAAGAAGGCAGATTGGCAGCTCCGAGAGGAGAGTACTTACCCGAACTCTGTCAGATGGTGAGTGGGACAGAGGAAAGCAGTTTTTAAAAAAAAAAAAGGACTCGAAACCTCGAAACTTCAGGCCACATGTGGAAGATAGTGGGAATCAGCAGTGGCATGATGGTCCGTATTGCAGGTAGGAGTGCCTGGTCAGTTGTGTGGTTAGGTAAAAGGAGGAACCAGGTTATAAGAAGCCCAGCCAGTCCTCCTGAGTTTTGTGCACCATATGTATGGAAGTGTGCAGCAAAGACCACTGACCAGGACAACTCCATGGGGGACAACAGTTTATTTGAGAGCAAACAGACTGTTAGACTGCCTCTTGGGGAGCAGAGAAACAGTAACCAGCAGGAGAAATCAGACATCTTTTATAGGCAGTTAGTTACTTGGGTAACTTTCCATGACCTAGACTGGGCAATGTAGCTTGGGATTAGTTGGTCTCCTGATAAGCACAGGGACTTTCCTGGGCTAAGTTCAGATCTACCATTTTAGAATATTGGAAACTGCACCTCCATTTTAGGAGCCTGATAGGAACCTAAGAACTAGGACACAACCTGAACAAATACAAAGCATTGAACTATTCCATGTATTCTTTCAGACCACACTGTAACAAAAATTAAACAGCAAAAGATGTTCTAATAAGTAATGAACTCATTGAGATTAAACAACACACTCCTGAATGATGAATGAGTCAAAGAAAAATATCAAGAGAGAAATAGTATTCTTGGAAATAAATGAAAATGATAACCCAACACAACAAAACCTCTGGGATACATTGAAAGCATTCTCAAGAGGGAAATTTATAGCTCTAAGCACCCACACTAAAAAATCAGAAAGAGCACAGATAAATGATTCAATGGTACAACTCAACCTGGAAAAGCTAAAACAAACCAATTCCCTAATAGATGAGATGAAATAATAAATATCAGAGCACTAGGGGACTTGAGAGATGGTTCAGTGGATAAGAGCACTGACTGCAGTCTCTTACAGAGGACCCAGGTTCAATTCCCAGCATCCATATGGAGGCTAACAACCATCTGTAACTCCAGTTCCAGGGGATCCGACATGGCACTGCACAATACAGGTACACTTACACACATGGAGGCAATACACTCATATACATAAAAAGTAATAAATAAAATAAAAAATTTAAAAAATCAGAGCACTAATCAAAAAAATAGAAACAAAGAACCAGGGAATCTAAGAGCTGACTCTTTGAAAAAATTAAGAAGATAGACCATTAGGCCAACTAACCAAAAGAAAGCAAATCCAAATCAATAAAACCAGAGACAAAAATGGAAACATCACAACAGACATCAAATACTCTATTCAATTAAAAAATCTAAAAGAAATGGACAAATTTATAAATTCAATGGAGCCCTCAAAGGTAAACCAAGAAAAGATCAACAACTTAAACAGATCCATAACAAATAAGGAAATTGAAACAGTAATAAAAAGCCTCCTGACTGAAAAAGAAAAAAAAAAAAGCCCAAAGTCTAGATGGATTCACAGGAGAATTTTATCAGATCTTCAAAGAACTACCACCAATCCTGCTTAAATTATTCAAAAAAATAGACACAGATGGAGAACACTCAAACTCTCTCTATGAAGCCAGTATTACTGTATTACCAAAACCAGGTAAAGGCAAAACAAAAAGAGAAAACTATAAGCCCATATCCCCAATGAACATAGGTGAAAAAAAATCTCAACAAAATACAAATCACATATAGACACATGTCAAAAAGATCATCCACCATGATTAAGTCAGCTTTATTCCAGAGATGCAGGGATGGTTCGATATACCTAAGTCGATAAATGTAATAAATCATATAAATGGACTTTAAAAATTTGCACGATCATCTAAATAGACACAGAGAAAACCTTTGACAAAATCCAGTATACATTCAGGATAGAAAGAATTAGACTGGTGGCACCATACCTCAACATAATTAAGGCTATATACAACAAACCCACAGCCAATATCATTCTAAATGGAGAAAAACTGTAGGCAATCCCATTAAAATCAGGAACCAGACAAGGCTGTCCACGATCCCCACTCCTTTTCAATAGAGTGCCTGAAGCATGAGCTATAAGACAAGAGAAGGAAATTAAAGGAGTACTATTTGGAAAAGAGGACATCAAATTATCCCTATTTGCAGATGATAATGATACTTTACCCTAGAGATCCCAAACATTCTACCAGAAAACTTCTAGAAATTTTTAACACTTCAGCAATGTGACAGGATTAAAAATAAATCAGCTTACAAAAGTTGCTATCCTTTCTACATACCAATAACAAGCATTCAGAGAAAAGAGTTCATGTTAACACCCCCATTCACAATACGCTAAAAAAATATCTAGGAATAAACCTACCTAAAGACATTACAGACTTCTACATTGGAAACTTTAAGTCTTTGAAGAAAGAAATTGGAAAAGAGAAAGGGAAAAAGCTCAAGGAGATGGAACAACTTCCAGTGCTCATGGATTGGTAGCATTAATGTTGTGAAAAATGACCATCCTAGCAAAAGCAATTTATATGGTCAATCCAAACAAAAATCCCCATAATGTTCTTTACAGAAATAGAAAGAAAATCCTAAAATTCTACTGGATAGCCAAAGGAATCCTGAGCACAAAGAACAATGCTGAGGGATTACCATACCAGATTTCAAGCTATATTACAAACTATATTCATAAAAATAACATGGTATTTGCACAAAAACAGACATGTAAATCAGTGGAACAAAACAGAAGACCCAAACATGAGTGCCCACAATTCCAGCTACCTGATATTTGACAAAGGTGGCAAGAACAAGCTCTGGAGGAAACAATCTTCAACAAAGCTGCTGGCAAAACTGGATCTCTGTCTGTAGATAAATGAAATTAGATCCTTAAGTCTCACCCTGCATAAAAGTCAATGCCAAATGGACAAAAGACCTCAGTGTGAAACCTGAAATCCTGGAATTTGTAGAAGAAAAATTAGGTAGTACCCTATAAGATACACATGCAGGAAAGGACTGTGTACATTGGACTTCAGTCACTCAAGAATTAGGGCCAACAATTGACAAATAGGATCTCATTCAACTAAAAAGCTTCTGCACAGCAAAGGAAACAACAGTGGAGTGAAGAGGAACCCTACAGAGTGGAAATCTTTACCAGCTATATATCTGACAGAGGATTCATAGCCAAAATACACAAAGAACTCAAAAAACAAAGAAGCAAGAAAACAAAGTTGACCTAATTTTAAAAATGGTCTATGGATCTGAACAGACCTCTCGAAAGAAGAAATAAAAATGACTAAGTAATACTTAAAAAGTGTTCAACATTCTAATTAATTAAGGAAATACAAATTAAAACTGCTTTAAGGTTTCATCTTACCATAGTCAGAATGGCTAAGATCAAGAGAACAAATGATACCAAATACTGATGAAGATGTGGGGAAAGAGGAACACTCATTCACTGCTGGTGGAATTGCAAACTTGTGCAACCATTGATGGAAAGCAGTGTGGAGAACTCTTAAAAAACCAAAAATAAATCTACCATATGATCCGGTTATACCACTCCCTGGCATATACCCAAAGGACTCAACATGCTACTGCAGATACTTGTACATCCATGTTTGTTGCTGCTCTTTTCACAATAGGTAGGAAATGGAAACAACCTCAATGTCCCTCAGCAGATGAATGGACAATGAAAATGAAACATTTACACAACAGCACTATATTCAGTGGTAAAGAATATTGAAATCATAAATTTGCAGGTAAATGAATTGAACTAGAAACTGTTATACTAAGTGAAGTAACACAGTCTCAGAAAAATAAGCGACTTATGTTTTCTATCATTTGTGACTCTTAGCTCCAAATCATTAAATGTGAATATGCATCTTGTGGTATCAACAGGAGCCAGAAAAATGTAAAGGCATAATGGAGGTAAAGGGGAAAATGGCACTCCAGAGAGGGGGATAGTAAGAGATAGATATTGTCAAATGGGAAGTGGGAAAAATGGGAACTACTTTAACTGGAGAGGGAATATACAGGGGGAGAGAGAGGGGTGAGACATGTAATGCTTAGATTGTATGAAAAACCAGAGGGAAATGTATTAGTTCAAAAACCTACTGAAACTTATACATACAATATATAACAGAAAACACAGTGCCAGGCAGGTGAAACTCCCTTCAAGATGTTGGTCATGGTAATCCAAGAGACTCCTAAAATAACACAGGTTATTGCCACAGCCCTTGAGTGCCTCCCAGAGCTTGAACGACGAGCCTCTTGCTGAAGACAGGCTACACTTCAGACTCAAGACTTGGAGCAATTGAGCTGGAACTGATCTGGAAGTCTCTTCTGTGAAGACTACCTCCCATAGTATCAGAAGATCCTATGCAAAATGCCAAAGGAGAAAATAAACCAATGAGTCCATCCAGCTGCAAAGTCTGTAAGCACAACAATGATCAGCCCAGCAAATTATTTCTCCTGGTACAGTAGTGGCAATTCTATCTTGGAGGTAATTAATGACAGTCTAGTTAGATTTAAGGCTCACTCAATGGGAGGAAACTCATGTTGTGGCTTTATAAACACAGCCAAATACACATGACATCCAAGGTTATATAGGTCTGAGAGAAGATCCACTTTTGTCACTTCCCTGGGCCAACATAATTTATTACTGTATTCTGTATTTACCTTTATTTTCACAGAGAAATACCTCTCACCACTCATCAAAGAAGCTTCTTTTTGCAATAAATGGAGACTAGTATAAAGTTTGACAACTGGTCAAACACAGAGAATAAGTAAGTATCTGTGAGGTGCCCAGTCCTAAGTGGCATACATATAGTGCAACCTCTACACCCAAGGCTCAGGCAATGTAGCAGGACAGGGGGCAGAAAGAATATTAATGCATCTCTGAACTGTCAACAGAGACACTTCCTCATACAGTAGATGATTATTAATGCAGAAAGCCACATATGGCCAAAGTGCAGAGACTAAGAGACTGCAGAGTGTCCTGAATAGTACACCTATATCAAACTTTGCCCCACTAAATGCAGGGATCATTGTGGAAGAGGGTGCCAAAAGACTTCAATAGCCAGAGGTGGTAGTTGACCACAAGGAAACAACATTCTCCAGGCAGCTGGGAAATTACTCATATGAGCTTACAGCAATGTTAACAGCATGCAGAAGACCCATACAAAATCAAGCCAGGCAAAAACCTAGTATAGAAGTGGAGAAGTGGGTTAAAAGCCTCAAACTTATCTGAGAAACTATTGGAAACTGATAGAGAATTGATTTTCTTTAAGAACATGATGGTTAACAAGGCTCCAGTGGGTGGATACACACCAAAGGACATTTGAAGACACAACTTAGCTCAGTAGGACTTAACATATATTACAGAAAACAAGAAATCCAGCTTGGAGCTACAAGAGGGGTGTAGATAGAGGAGGGGGTCTAAACATGTTCAAAATAATTGGTTGAAATTCTCAGAATTTAAACAAAATAAAAATTAAGAAGACAGTGCATAAGTTGATGCATTTTATATAATTATAATATTTAAGGATAACAAATTAAGAAATTGGGGCCTGGAGAGATGGCTCAGCAGTTAAGAACACTGACTGTTCTTGCAGAAGTCCTGGGTTCAAATCCAAGCACCCACATGGCAGCCAACAACTGTCCATAACTCCAGTCCCGGGGATCCGATAGCCTCTTCTGACCTTCTGGGCATTGCATGACATGGGTGCCCTTACCTACATGCAGGCAATACACTCTTACACATAAAATAAACATAATAAATAAAAAAAATTTTAAAGTTTGTTAAAATGAATAAAAAAATTAAATTGAGCCCTTAAGAGCATTTAATGATTTTTTTTTACTGTAAAATACATGGGCATGTACTCTTGCAAAGCTCAAATGGCGTAATTCTTTAAATCTTGCTATGAAACTGAACTTTTCCAACATATGTCCCATGTTTCCAACATACTAATGTCAATTTTTAAAATCTATAATGGTTAACACTAAAAAGGGAAATTTGGAGGAAAATTATAACTGGGGATAAAGACAATAATACAATATTTGTTAAAGGGTCAATGGGTATAATAAGCTTAGATATTGGTATGCCTAAGCTTCACAAATAAAAATTGATGTAAAATGGTAATTCAGAGCCTGCGAGGGTGTGTTGCGACCTCCATTGCTGTAGCGACTCTGATCTCAGCAGACCACCAGAGAGTGTTCTGGCCTCCCTCTGGCAGAGGGCCTGAGAATGCAGGGGACTGCCTGAGAGCCCCTGGATCCTGCCTCCATGTGGTGGTGAGCTTCCCCTAACTGCACTATACCCATCCCCCTACCTGGGATTTTGTGAGGCCCCTCTCAAGGCCCTAGGGCAGATCTGGCTTTGGTAGGCTAAGGCTGAGATCCTAGCAGACAGCCTGAAAGGGTAGGTTTCAACATCCATTGGTGTAGCGGCTCTGATCTCAGCAGACTGCCAGAGAGTTCTGGCCTCCATCTGGCCTCCCTCTGGCATAGGGGCTGACAATGCAGGGGACTGCCTGAGAGCACCTGGATTCTGCCTCCATGTGGTAAAGGAAGCTTGAGTGTACCTGACTAGAACCTGAATTGGGCTTCTGTGGGTACTCCTGAATAGCTGATCTGAAGCCATCAGTTCCCTCCAAATTAAACCTGAGAGAACCTGAACCTTGTACCAACCAGCTATACATAACCAATAAAGAAAGGATCTAGGCCCCAGACAATACAAACAGAAGCATACTTCAACTTAATTCTCATATTAGAATCATAAACAACAAAAGAAATTCACATGCCAAAATCACAATGAAAAGCAATAAAATGGAAAGCCAAAACAGTATGTCCCCACCAAATGCCACCAATCCTGTAGAAGAATTCTATAAGGAGAACCCCCTAGAGATAACTCAGAACACTGAATTTAAAAGAACAGTCATGAACATGATCAAGGAACTCAACGAATTTAAAGAACACACAAACAAATAAATCAAAGAACTAAAAGAAGATACTGATACACTTCTGAACAAATCTACGAAAGAGATAAAAGCATTGAAGAAAACTCAGGCAGAAAAGAAGAAGGAAGTGCAAAACTCAATAAGCCAACTTGAAACAACAGGGAAAGAGTCACCACTAGAATGAATGAAATGGAAAAAGAATATCAAGACTAGATGGACAAAGTTGAAGAACTGGACCAATCAAGCAAAAATTATGGAAAATTAAAAAAAAAAAAAACAGGAATGGGATATGCAAGAGATGTGGGACACCATGAAAAGGCCAAATCTACGGATCATAGGAGTAGAGGAAGGAGAAAAATTTCAGGTTAGTGGTGTTGATCAGATCTTAAACAGGACTGTAGAAGAGAATTTCCTGAAATTAAGGAAAGACATCTCCATACAAATACGGGAAGCACATAGAACACCAAATATGATCAGAAAAGAAACTCCCCATGGAATATCATAGTAAAACCACTAAATGTACAGAACAAAGAGAGAATACTGAAAGCAGCAAAAGAAAAACAAGTCACATACAAAGAAAGCCCATCAGAATTACAGCTGGCCTATCTATATAAACTATGAAAGCCAGAAGAGCCTGGAATAAGGTATTTCTAGATCTACATGACAATAGATGCCAGCCCAGAATATTTTTCCCAGAAAATGTGTCTGTTATATTTGAGGGGGAAAGAAAAATCTTCCATGACATGAATAACCTGAAAGAATACATGTCCACAATACCAGCCCTTCAAAGAGTACTTGAAGCAATACAGAGAGCAGAGAGAGGAACAACTATACCTCAGGGGCAATGAAGGAAAATAAATAAAGGTATAATCTAGGAAACACAAAATTAGACAGAGAACACAAACAGCAATCAAAATGACAGCAACCAATAAACACCTTTCAATAATAACTTAAATATCAATGGACTGAACACCCCAGTCAAAAGACACAAGCTAAGTGAATGGATTAAGAAGCAAAATCCATCTCTTTGCTGTCTGCAAGAAACCCATCTCACCTTCAAGGACAGGCTCTACTTTTGGGTAAAAGGATGGAAAACAATATTCCAAGCAAATGGCACTAAGAAACAAGCAGGGATTGCAATTCTAATATCTGACAAAATAGACTTCAAAGTAAAACTAATCAGAAGAGACAAGGAGGGTCACTTCATTCTGATCAAAGGAACACTTAACCAAGAAGATATTATAATCATGAACATATATACAGCAAACTCTGGTGCACCCAAATTCATAAAAAACAAACAAACAAACAAACAAAAAACACTACAGGGCTTTAAGACAGAGAATAACCCCAACTCAGTAATAGTAGGGGACTTCAATACCCCACTGTCTCCATTAGTCAAGTCAACTGGACAAAGAATAAACAGACATCTGAATTAAATGATACCATACATCAAACGGACCTAACAGACATCTTTTGAATATTCCACCCAAGTGCCAAAGAATACTTTCTACTCAGCCCCCCATGGAACTTTTTCAAAAATTGTCTGCATACTGGGCCACAAAACAAACCTCAAAAAATACAAAACAATGGAAATAATTCCAAACATTCTATCAGGCCACAATGCAATAAAGCTCAAAATCAACACTGGACAAAGCCCTAGTCACTACAGGAACTTGTGGCGATTGAACAACACACTCCTAAACAATGAGTGGATCAAAGGAGAAATTAGGAAAAAAAAAGAATTTCTGGAATACAACGAAAAGGACAATACAACCTCTGGGATGCTGGAAAGGCAGGCCTGGGGTTGGAGATTTGGGGATTTAGCTCAGTGGTAGAGCGCTTGCCTAGCAAGAGCAAGCCCCTGGGTTCAGTCCTCAGCTCAAAAAAATAAAAAATAAAAAAACAAAAGCAAGCCTAACAGGGAAGTTTATAGCTCTAAGTGCCTACATTAAAAAATTATAAAAAGCCCAGCTAAATGACCTAACACTGCAACTCAAGACACTGGAAAGGCAAGAGAAAATGAAACCTACACCCAGCAGAAGAGAAGAAATAATAAAATTCAGAGCAGAAATTAATGAAATAGAAACAAAGAAAACAATACCAATAATCAATGAATCTAAGAGCTGTAAGAGCTGGTTCTTTGAAAAGCTAAACAAGATAAACAGACTCTTAGCCTAGTTAACCAAAAAAAAAAAAAAAAAAAAAAAAAAGCTTTTAACCTAATTAAAAAAAAAAAAAAAGAAGAGAGAGTGCAAATCCAAATCAGCAAAATCAGAGATGAAAGGGGAAACATCACAAAAGACACCCAAAAGATCCAGACCATTATAAAGGAATATTTGAAGAACCTATGTGCCACTAAATTTGAAAATCTAAAAGAAATGGATGGATATCTAAAATCATGGGAACCACCAAAGTTAAGCCAAGAAGAGATCAACAGTTTAAACAGACTCATAACATATAAGAAAATTGAAACAGTAATTTAAAGAAGACCTCCAACAATACTATTTAAATTATTCAAAATGATGGAAACTGAGGGAGAACTCTCAAATCCCTTCTGTGAAGCCAGCATCACTCTAATACCCAAACCAGGTAAAGACACAACAAAAAAGAAAACTATAGACCTGTATCCTTAATGAACATAGATGCACAAATTCTCAATAGAATACTTGCAAACTCCATATAGGCACACATCGAAAAGATCATTCACCATGATCAAGTAGGCCTTATCCCAGAGATGCAGGCATGGTTCAATATATGCAAGTCAATAAACGTCATTAATCATATAAATGGACTCAAAGACAAAAACCACATTTTCATCTTAATAGATGCAGAAAAGACTTTTGTCAAAATTCAGCATGAATTTATGTTCAAAGTCCTAGAGGAATTGGACTGGAGGGAACATACCTCAACATAATTAAAGCTATATACAACAAACCCATAGCCAATATCATTCTAAATGGAGAAAAACTGGAAGCATTCCCATTGAAATCAGGAACCAGACAAGGATATCACTATATCCACTTCATTCAAACAGTGCTTGAAACTCTTGCTAGAGCAATAAGACAGGAGAAGGAAATTAAAGGACTACTAATTGGAAAAGAAAAGGTCAAACTATCCCTTTTTGCAAATGATATGATACTATACCTAAGAGATCCCAAAAGTTCTACCAGAAAACTCCTACAACTGATTAACACTTTCAGTATAGTAGCAGGTTGTAAAATCAATCTACAAAAATCAGTAGCCTTTCTGTATATCAATAACAAGCAATTGGAGAAAGAATACAGGGAATCATTCCCCTTCACACAGCTGCAAAAAAAGAATATCTTGGAATAAAGACACCAAAAATCTCTACAAGGAAAACTTTAAAGAGAGATTGAGGAAGACATCAAGAGATGGAAGGACCTACCATGCTCATGGATTGGAGGAAAAAATATTGTGAAAATGACCATCCTACCAAAAGCAATATGTAGATTCATTGCAATCCCAATCAAAATCCCTATGGCATACTTTACATAATTATAAAAAAAATCCTTAAATTCTTATGGAAGCACAAAAGACCCTGGATAGCCAAAGTGACTCTGAGTACAAAGAGAAACTCTGGGGGGATTTCTATACCAGATCTGAAAGTATACTACAGAGCTATTGTCATAAAAACAACATGCTACTGACAAAAAATTGACACATAGATCAGTGGAACATCATTGAAGATCCAAATCCAAGTACATGCAATTTCAGCCACCTGATATTTGACAAAGGTGCCAAGAACACACAGTGGAGGAAAGACAGCATATTCAACAATGGTGCTGGCAAAACTGGATCTCCACCTGTAGTAGAATGAAACTAGATCCTTGTCTTTCACCTTGCACAAACATCAACTCCAAATGGATCAAAGACTTAAATGTGAAACTGGAACTATTGGAAGAAAATATTGGCAGTAACTTACAAGATATAGGTGTAGGAAAGGGTTTTCTAAATCAGACAGAAGTTGTTCAGGAATTAAACTCAGCAATCAACAAGTGGGACCTCATTAAACTAAAAATCTTCTGTAGAACAAAAGAAACAATCAAAAAAGTGAAGTGAAAACCCACAGAATGGGAAAAAAAATCTTCACCAGTGACACATCTGACAGAGACTTAACATCCAGAATATGTAACGAACTCAAAAAAAAAAAAAAGAATTGAGAAACCAAATGACCCAATTATAGATGGGCTAATGATCTAAACAGAGAGTTCTCAAAGGCAGAAATAAAGATGGCTAAGAAACATCTCAAAAAGTGTTCAACATCGTTAGTAATTAGGGAAATGCAAATTAAAACCACCCTAAGTTATCACCTTATCCCAATCAGATTGACCAGGATCAAAAGAACAAATCATACCAAATTCTGGCAAGGTTGTAGAGAAAGGGGAACGCTCATTCACTGCAGGTGGGATTGAAAATGCCTGCAAGCTCTATGGAAAACAGTGTGGAGAACTCTTAAAAAACTAAAAATGAACCTACCCTAGGACCCAGTTATACCACTCCTTGGCATATACCCAAAGGACTCATCCTATTGTAGAGACACTTGTACAACCATGTTTGTTGCTGCTCTTTTCACAATAGCTCAGAGATTGAAGCAACCTAAGTATCCCTCAACTGATGAGTGGTTAACAAAAATGTAGTATATTTACACAATGGAGTTCTATTCAGTAGTAAAGAAAGATGAAATATGAAATTTGCAGGTAAATGGATGGATCTAGAAACTGTTATACTAAATAAAGTAACAGACTCAGAGAAACAAACAATGTATGTTCTCCCTTGTATGTGGATCCTAGTGCCAAATCCTTTTAATTTCCAGGTCATTTTAATAAGATGATGCTATTCAGCAGTCCCCTTTGCATGAAATAACTACCATCATCACTACTTCAGATGAGCCTGATTGCTAAACATCATCACAATTGAGCTTATTGACGGGTGTGCTCATTCATTAAAGGAGGGCCAACCAGAGTCATTGGCCCCTCACTGGATTACCCAGCCACTCTTCCCAGCCAACTGTATATAATTTGGCCCTACTCATACATGGCCTCCTGGATTTAGGTAGGGCTAAAATATATAGTCTGGGGAAGGCTAGGAAGAGAAGGCATGACCCATTTGAAAACTACCCTGTTCTGACTTTTTTCTAGTTCCCTGTCTAGAACTTGTAATGCTAATTGCTCTTGCCTTTACTTCTCCTTCACATCTCCTATTCATGATTCAAGGACTTTCTTTTACTCCTAGAGATAAGAGTTATGCAATTTGGGAGTCTTTTAGATAGACCCACTGAAAGGGTACTCCAGTTGTCTCACCCTGCGTCACTGTTCAGCAGGGAAGAAGCCAGAGCTGTTTGAGTCCCAATTCCCTATCCGCAAGTTGGGTAACCTCTTCAGAGGATTGTGTGACACGAATAGGAGGTAGGAATTGGCTAGGCAGGTAGGGTAAAAAAGACCCCAAAGAAAAGTAGTCAGTTTCTTGGCTAAAATTCACAATGTCCTTTGGCCTCTTAGCAACATACTCCATTCTTAAGCCCAAAAATGTCAAAAATATTTGGGAGCTTTTATCTAATCTGTAAAAGATTTTAGAGTTACCACTTCAGAGGGGGGAATGTTAGAGTAGCCAAAAGCCCCATTTAAAAAAAAAAAAAAAAAGAGAACATGAAGTTACCAGAAAAAAGTGATGGGGAGGTATGGGAGGAGTTGGAGGAGAAGGAGTGGGCATGGATTTCATCAAAACACCTTATATGCATGTATGAAATTCTTAATAAATTATTTATTTTAAAAAAAGGTAAATTCAGGGGGCTGGAGAGATGGCTCAGCGGTTAAGAACACTGGCTGTTCTTGCAGAAGACCTGGGTTTGAATCCTAGCACACACATGGCAGCTAACAACTGTTTGAAACTCCAGTTCCAGGGGATCTGATGGCCTCTTCTGTCCTCTACAGGCATCACACGACACAGGTACACTTACCTACAAGCAGTAAATACTCACATACACATAAAGTAAAAAAAAAAATAATAGAAATGATTTTTTTAAAAAGTAAATTCAGAGTTAAAATGAGATATCTCTATTACTTTTTCAACAGTTAATAGAAAATGAAGCAAAGCTCTAGTAATCTTGGAAAACACTACCAACCTACTTGGCTTAATGAACACTATAGGACATTCCACACCAACACAAGAGAATGCACTTTTTTCCATGTACACATGAAACATTTATTATGATTGATCATATTTTGATTCATAAAAATACAAACTTTATGAGTCAAGTCCTGCAAAGTGTATTGTCTGAAAAAATATTCCTAAGTTAGAAATCAATGACATTCTCCTTTAAAGAAGCTAAAAAAGTTTTCCAATTACTTTTCCCATAAGTTTCAATATTCACTTTCATTGGGTCAATTGGTCATGTGCTTCTCCCTGCATCAATCACTGTGCCTATTGCCAATGTCTTTGTCAAGTGCTACCCTCACATATGTGGGTCATAAGAACAGAAATGGTTCTCCTGGGACTGGAGAGATGGCTCAGTGGTTAAGAACACTGGTTGTTCTTGAAGAAGACCCAGGTTTGAATCCCAGTACCCACATGGCAGCTAACAACTGTAACTCCAGTTCCAGGGGATCCAATAGCCTCTTCTGTTGTCCGTGGGCATTGCATGACATAGGTGCACTTACCTACATGCAGTCTATACACTCATACACATAAAGTAAAAATAATAAATAGAATGTTTGAAAAAAACAAGAAATAGTTCTCCAAAGTTTACCAATTATATTATCATAACAAACACTATAGCAGAGTTTATTTGCTTTCATTAACAAAAGCTAACGTAGAATTAATTAGTGAATTTATGAAGGTTGCAGGAGACAAAAATTCACAATGAAATCAACGATTCATAATAGTAATCAACTGGAGATTAAAACAGCAAATTGTCTTTTATGAGGTATAGGTCAGTGGTACAGCTCGTATCTAATGTGTGAGGCTCTAGATTCAATTACAAGCACTGGGGAAAAGTCATTTACAGTGGCATCAAAATTATCACATACCAACCCACAGGCCTCTCTCTGGGACTAACCCAGCTCCTCAGTTCAGTCCCCAGGATTCCTTGGGGCCTCTTTCCACCCCATCTGCCTTTGCATCTCTGGGTGGCATGGCCACAAGCTGCCCTAGACCAGCATCTTTCCTGGGCCAGGCTCCCAGGCCAGTCCAACCCCCAAATTCCTGAGGCCAAAATTGTTCCTGGAGGGATCCAGACCTTAGGAGAAAGCCTGAAAACATCTGACCCTCATCTGAATTGGGCCTCTGTGGGAACTCCTGAAGACAAAAGCAATCTGGCTACTCCAATATAAAATCAAAAGAGAGAACCGGAAGCTTAGATGAACCAGCTTTTCAAGCCAAAAAAGTAAACCACAAAGACACATAAAGTTCACAAAAAGAAGCAGACCTAAACTTTAAGGCCTGAGTCTCACCCAAGAATCAGAAACTACAAAAGAAATTCACATGTCAAAATCACAGAGAAAAATAACATGAAAAACAAAAATAACATATCCCCAACAAATATCAATAGTCCTCTAGAGGAGAACAATGAGAAGCCCCTAGAGATAATACAGGACATGGATCTCAAAAGAAAAAGTATAAATATGATAAAAGAATTCAGGGAATTTAAAGAACACACAAAAAATGAAATCAAAGAACTGGAGGAAGATAGGGATAAACTTCTGAATGAATTTAGAAAATAGTTAGAAATATTGAAGAATACTCAGGCTAAAATGAAGAAGGAAGTGAAACACTCAGTAAGCCAATTAGAAATGACAGGAGAAAGCCTCACCAATAGGATGAATGAAATGGAAAACAGAGTATCAAGACTGGAAGATAAACTGGACAAACTAGAGCACTCAAGGAAAGATTATGAAAAATTTAAGAAATCATAAGAAAGGAATATGCAGGAATTGTGTGACACCATAAAAAGACCAAACTTATGGAAAATAGGCTAGAGGAAGGAGAAGAATCCCAAGATAATGGCATGGACCAGATCCTCAACAGAATCATGGAAGAAAATTTCCCAAAATTAAAGAAAGACATGCGCATACAAATACAAGAAGCATATAGAACACCAAACAGACAGACCCAGAAAAGAAACTCTACACGGCACATCATCGTAAAAACAATACACATACAAAACAAAGAGACAGCTCTGAAAGCTGCAAAAGAGAAACAAGTCACCTATAAAGGAAAACCCATTAGGATAAGATATGACTTTTCAGTAAAAGCAATGAAAGCCAGAAGAGCCTGGACCAAAGTATTCCCAGTTTTAAATGACCACAGAAGCCAAGCTAGATTATTATATGCAGCCACAATGTCTATTATAATCGAAGAAAGAAAAATCTTCAATGACATAAATAGGCTAAGGAATTCATGTACACAAAACCAGCCCTTCAGAGAGTTCTGAAAGCAATACAAAGAACTGAAGAAAGGAATGACTATACCCAAGGGGTTGCAGAAACAAATCCAATCAAGGTATAACTGCGGAAAAGTACAGCTATATCAAGAATGTAAACAGAAATAAAAATGACAGGAGTCAATACTCATCTTTCATTAATAACTTTAAATATTAACGGACTGAACTCCCCAGTCAAAAGATACAGACTACGTGAATGGATTAAGAAACAAAGCCCATCTTATTGTTGTCTGCAAGAAACTCATCTCACTTTCAAGGACAGACACTATCTCAAAGTGAAACGATGGAAAAAAAAATACCAAGAAAACGGCACTAAGAAAAAAAGCAGGCCTAGCAATTCTAATATCTGACAAAATAGACTTTAAACTAAAACTAATCAGAAGAGACAAAGAGGGCCACTTCATTCTGATCAAAGGAACAATGAATCAAGAAGATATTACAATCATGAACATATATTCAACAATCTGGTGTACCCAACTTCATAAAAACAATACTACAGGACATTAAGACCCAGATTAACCCCAACTCATTAATGGTAGTGGACTTCAATACCCCACTGTCTCCATTAGATAAGTCAACAGGGCAGAGAGTTAACAGAGAGACGTGTTAACTAAACAATACCATATATCAAATGAAATTAACAGACATCTACTGAGCATTCCACCCAAACACCAAAGGACATACTTTCTACTCAGTATCCCATGGAACCTTCTCCAAAATTGACCATATCCTGGGACACAAAACAAACCTCAACAAACACCAAAAGATTGAAACAATTCCATGCATTCTATCAGACCACAATGCAATAAAGTTTACAATCAACACCCAAAGAAGCCCTAATCACCACATGAACACATGGAGATTAAACAATACACTCCTGAATGATGAATGAGTCAAAAGAGAAATTAAGAAAGAAATAAAAGTATTCCTGGAATTAAATGAAAAGGATAATGCAACACGACAAAACCTCTGGGACACACTGAAAGTGGTCTTTAGAGGGAAATTTATAGCTCTAAGTGCCTACATCAAAAAATCAGAAAGAACACAAATAAATGACAACACTGCAACTCAACACACTTGAAAAGCAACAGCAAACAAAACCCAAACCCTGCAGACAAGAAGAAATAACAAAAATCAGGGCAGAAAT
>NW_008360322.1:2440538-2440775 GCF_000622305.1 Nannospalax galili
TGATTAAATATGAAAATCTAAAAAAATGGATGAATATCTAAAATGATGGAACTCACCAAAGCTAAACCAAGAAGAGATCAACAATTCAAATAGACCCATAAACACAAAAGAAATTGAAACAGTAGTACAAAAACTTCTGACAAAAAAAGCCCAGGACCTGATGGATTTATAGCAGAATTCTATCAGACATTTAAAGATCTACATCCAATACTACTTAATTTATTCAAAATGATAGAA
>NW_008360322.1:2440962-2457664 GCF_000622305.1 Nannospalax galili
GAGAATTAAATGTAGCATATTGGTGGAACTAACTTTATTGGATGTTTAACTGTTGGGAGCCATGCTTGACATAAGCATTGGAAATTAGAAGAGTGCCACTTTAAGAGCTTCTGAGCTCTCTGCTTCAGCAGTCAGAGCTGACAGGCTGTACCTGTATGATAAATCAGGTCTTCTAGAAAGTTAGTTTAGGTTCGGTCTGAGGGCACCGGAAGCTGCAGCTTCGTGCTGTATCCATAGTAACCCTTTTGTTTCTGTTGGGAAAATTCACCTGGGTAACCCAAACTCTGGGCTGGACAAAAAGGACCTGTGGGACCCCTCAGTAGATTCTTCCTTCTAGAGAGCACTCTCCTCTCTGTACCTGCTGTCCCTTTAATAAATTCCTCCCATAACTTCAGACGTTTGCCTAACTGTCCTTCTTGTTGAAGATCCAAGCCTGATGGGCTTGGGGGGCATTCGACATATATGTAAGTCAATAAATGTCATAAATCATATAAATGGACTCAAAGACAGGAACCACATGGTCATCTCAATAGATGCAGAGAAGGCCTTTGACAAAATTCAGCATGCATTTATGTTCAAAGTCCTAGAGGGAATTGGACTGGAGGGAACATACCTCAACATAATTAAAGCCATATATAACAAACCCACAGCCAACATCATTTTAAATGGAGAAAAACTGGAAACATATCCATTGAAATCAGGAAACAGACAAAGCTGTCCACTATCCCCACTTCTTTTTAACATAGTACTTGAAACTCTTGCAAGAGCAATAAAACAAGAGAAGGAAATTAAAGGAGTAATCATTGGAAGAGATCAATTATCCCTTTTTGAAGATGATATGATATTATATCTAAGGGACACCAAAAATTCTACCCGAAAACTCCTAGAAATTATTAACATGTTCAGTAAAGTGGCAGGTTACAAAATTAACCTAAAAAGTCTATAGCCTTTCTATATACCAATAACAAGCAATCAGAGAAAGAGCACATGGAAACACTCCCGATCACAATAGCTCCAAAAAAATAAAATAAAATATCTTGGAATAAACCAGACCAAAGACATTAAAGAGCTCTACAATGAAAATTTTAAATCTTTAAAGAAAGAAGTTGAGGAAGACATCAGAAGATGGAAGGACCTCCAATGCTCATGGATTGGAAGAATTAATATTGTGAAAATGACCATCCTACCAAAAGTCATATATAGATTCAACACAATGCCAATCAAAATCCCCATGACATTTTTCACAGAATTGGAAAAAACTATCCTAAGATTCATATGGAAGCACAAAAGACTTCAGATGAGCAATGCATGGGGGGGGGGTTACTATACCAGATTTCAAGCTGTATTACAGAGCTATAGTCTTAAAAACAACATGGTACTGGCACAAAAATAGATCCATAGACCAATGAAACAAAATTGAAGACCCAAATATGAGTAAACGCAATTTCAGTCACCTGATATTTGATGAAGGGGCCAAGAACTTTAACTGGAGGAAAGACAGCATGTTCAGCAAATGGTGCTGGCAAAACTGGATCTCCACCTGTAGAAGAATGAAGCTACACCCCTGTCTTTCTCCCTGCACAAAAGTCAATTCCAAATAGCTAAAAGACCTCAATGTAAAGCCTAAAACTCTGAAACTATTAGAAGAAAGCATTGGAAAAAACCTACAAGATATAGGTGTAGGAAAGGATTTTCTAAACCGGACCTCAATTGCTTACAAAACAAGGGCATGAATTAAAAAATAGGGCCTCATTACCCTAAAAAGCTATTGTACATCAAAGGAGACAACCAAGGAAACAAACAGAAAACCCACAGAATGGGAGAAAATCTTCACCAACGACACATCTGACAGAGGTTTAATTATCAGAATATATAACGAACTCAAAAAACAGAAAACCAAGACAAGAAGCAACCCAATTAAGAGATGGACTAAGGAACTGAACAGAGATTTCTCAAAAGAAGTGAAGATGGCTATGAAACATCTTAAAAGATGTTCAACATCACTAATAACTAGGGAAATGCAAATTAAAAGCACTTTAAGATTTCATCTTACCCCAGTCAGACTGGCTAAGATCAAGAAAACAAATGATACCAAATGTTGGAGAGGATGTGGGAAAAGGGGAACACTCATCCACTGCTGGTGGGGCTGCAAACTGGTTCAACCCCTATGGAAAGCAGTGTGGAGAACTCTTAAAAAACTACAAATTAACCTACCATTGAACCCAGTTATACCACTCCTTGGCATATATCCAAAGAACTCATCCTATTGAAGAGACTCTTGTACTTCCATGCTTGTTGCTGCTCTTTTCTCAAGAGCTAAGAGATGGAAGCAACCTAAGTGTCCCTCAATTGATGAGTGGATAATGAAAATGTGGTTCATTTAAACAATGGAGTTTTACTCAGCAGTAAAGAAAGATGACATCATGAAATTTGCAGGCAAATGGATTGAACTAGAAACTGTTATACTAAGGGAAGTAACAAAGACGCAGAAAAAAAATTGACATCTGTTCTCCCTCATACATGGATCCTAGAGCCAAACCCTGATAAGTGAGTATATATCCAGATATAACTACAGGAACCAGGATAATGGAAAGGAAACAGGGAGGTAAAGGAAAAGAAAGAACCTGAAAGAGAAGAACAGTAGGAAACAGGCCTTAATAAGGGAGATATGGATAAAAATTGGGTTAGTTTAAGGGAGAGGGGAGGGAAGGGTATACAAGGAACCTTGGGGATAAAGGAAAGAAGGAACTCAAGAGAGGTAGGGCCATAGGAGAAGGGTATTAGTAAGGGAGAAAGGGGGGAAATGGGGGGACCTTAAGTGGGAAAACCAGGATGGAGGGGTGAGACAATGTGAGAGATAAACAGTGCTTAGCTGGTTTTGAAAACCAGAGGGAGCCATATTACTCCTACAACCTACTGACAAATTATACATAGCAGATCAAGAAATATATGTCTAGGTAAGGTTTATCTCAGAAAAAATGGTCTTTACCCAAGATTCATCTACATGACACACAGGAATTAAAAATACCAGACTGGTGGAACTAACCTTCTTGGGTGTTTAACATACATACTTTGAGACCTATAATAATTTGGTCAGATGGACATAAAGGACAATTTTTGCTCCTTGCCCTCCTAGGTCTACTAGTTCCAGGGGACTATGAGCATCTCTCCAAAATGTCCTATAATGGTGGTGGGTCACCTGTCCTCTTGATCAAGGAGGCTGATGAAACCCTACCAGATGGACTTGAACCAGTGTCCAGTCTATAAAGTGGAGGCTCAAGACAGAGGAATCATTTCCTCCATGCTTCCAAGTGAAGCCAACCACGGTTGAGCAGGACCGTTGACTTATCCTCACATAGGCGGAACTGGTTAAAAAAGGAGCCAGGGGCTCCTCCCAAGCCCATGCAACCCCTGAGGAACCAATCCTCAAATGGCCTTAACAGTATAAATAAATCTGTTTATCTGGACCAACTGTATGGCCTTAAACACCCAAAAGAAAGTATAACCAAAGATTAAAGAGGCCAATATAATTTCATAAGTGTCCATATGTATAGCTAAAGGCTACATAACAAGGAACAATGCCAGACAGGTGATACCTTCTTTTGAGCTGTTGGCCAGGGTGGCCAAAGTGATTCCCAAATAATAACCCAGCATAGAACTGGGAAAATGAACAGCAGACCCCAATTTATCCAAAGGAATATTGACCACTGATTACCACTAGATGAGGAACAGCTGACCCTCCTAAAACAAAGGCCTCTAGATAGACTGACAAAATTCACCAGAAGGACAAGTTTGTGGAATGGCTGGGGTGCTGATAACATGGCAGACACATCTCCCCATCACTTTTTTTCTGACAACTTCATGTACTCTTTCTTTCTTTCTTTCTTTCTTTTCTTTTGGGACTTATTGCTACTCTAACATTCCCCGCTCTGAAAAGATAACCCTAAAATCTTTTTGGGATTAGATAAGAGCCCCTAAATACTTTTGACATTTTTGGCTTTTGAAACAACGTGTATTGCTAAGAGGTCCAAGGACATTTTGACTTTTAACCAAGAAACTGGCTACTTTTCTATGGGGTCTTTTTACCCTAACTGCCTACCCATTTCCCCTCCAAGGACAGGCACTACCTTAACATGAAAGAATGGAAAAGAATATTCCAAGTAAATGACACTAAGAAACAAACAGGGGTTGCAATTAAAATATATGACAAAATAGATTTCAATGTAAAACTAATCAGAAGAGATAAGGAGGGTCACTTCATTCTTATCAAACGGACAGTTAACCAAGAAGATATTACAATCATGAACATATATACACCAAACTCGGGTGCACATAAATTCATAGAAACAACGCTTCAGGACTTTAGGACACATATTAACCCCAACTCAGCTATAGTAGGGGACTTCAATACCCCACTGTCTCCATTAGATAGGTCAACTGGACAGAGAATAAACAGAGAGATGTCTGAATTAAATGATATCATACATCAAATCAACCTAAAAGACATCTTTTGAATATTCCCCCCCAAGCACCAAAGAATACACTTTCTACTCAGCACCTCATGGAACTTTTTCAAAAATTGGCCACATACTGGGGCACAAAACAGACCTCAACAAATACCAAAAAAATGAAATAATGCCATTCGCCCTATCAGACCACAATGCAATAAATCTCAAAATCAACACAGGAAGAAGTCCTAGTCACTAAACAATCTCATGGTGATTAACAACACACTCCTAAACAATGAGTGGGTCAAAGGAAAAATTAATAAATAAAAGAATTCCTAGAATTCAACAAAAAGGATATTTTTAAATGTTCTGAAAAATCATGATATCTTCCAAATATTAATATTTTCTTCTACACTGTGGCTGTGTGCATTCACTTAGTGTCTTTTGAAGAACAGGAGTTTTCCAAATTTTGAACATAAAATCCATCCCTTTGTTCTTTGAGAAATAATGCTTTGGGTTTCATATGTAAGAACTCTCTCTTTAGCTTCTATAGACTGAATAATTATGTTCCCCATCAAATTTATATATTGAAACATACTTCTAAAGTTTATATTTGAAGATTGAGCCTTTGGAAGACAATTCTGTTATAAGAGCATAGTACTAATGCATGGGGTTAGTGCTCTTATTAAGGAGACCCAATAAATCTGCCTCATCCACCACTCCAACTTGTGATGACACAAGAAAATATAGCCATCTATGAGTCACAATGCAGGAAGCAGACCAGACACCAAAACTGGTGCTTTGATCATGAACTTCCCAGTCTCAAGAACTGTAAGAAATAAATTGATGTTCTTTGCATAATTTACCCAGCCTATAGTATTCTGTTTTATCATCTAGAAGAAGCTAACACACCAATGTAAGGAAGCTATGCTCATAGAATTTCTATAGCTCATGGGACTGGAGAGCTGGCTCAGTAGTTAAGAGAACTGACTTCTTCTGAAGAGGACCCAGGTCTGATTCTGAGCACCCACATGGTGCTAACTCCAGTTCTAGGGGATCCAACACTTTCTTCTGACCTCCGGGGGTGTCACACGACATGGGTGCACTTACACATATACATGAAATAACTCATGTACATAAAATACAAATAAATATTTTTAAAAGAAAGAAACTCTACACTGGGCACATTGTTTGAAGGCTCGATCAAAGTTTATTATCTGCATATAGTCGACCCACCATTTCTTGAAGGGCTATACTTTCTCTACTACATTGTATTTGTGCTATTGTAAAAACAAAATCCAGTTTGTAGATGTTGGGTTTGTTTCTGGACTTTTCATAGTCCACTACTCTAGTTGTCCATATTATGCCAACCCCAAGTTGATTTATGTACTTACTACAGCTTTCTAAAAAGCTCAACATATCTACAACATGACATCCCTAGGGATTAGCCTACCTTTTCCCTCACTGCTTTTGCATATCTTGAGTGTAGTAATTCTTTTCATGTCTGCCTCTTTCTGCCTCCTGCTGCCATTTCCACAGACTATACACTTTCAATTTCATTTTTTCCCCTATTGTGATTAGGAATGCTCACATTTAAAAATTTTTAAATGATTTCTTTAGGACCAATATCTAGGAATGTTGTTACTAGATGAAAGGGTGTGAGCAAATGTACCACATTATTTTAAAATATACTTAGTTATTAATAAAACATGATTCCTTGAACAGTATGATTTGGGTCTAGAAGTGGTTTGAGTACACATAGATAACTTTTATTTTTGTTTTTCAATTTTTTTCTACAGGTAGAGATCCAGTTGTGCCAGCGTCATTTATTGAAGAAGCTGTCTTTCCACCAGTGTGTGTTCTTGGTACCTTTGTCAAATATCAGATGGCTGAAATTGCATGCCCTTATATTTTGGTCATCTATTATGTTCCATTGATTTATATATCTATTTTTTACAAGTACCATGCTGTTTTTATGACTATAGCTCTGTAATATAGTTTAAGATCTGGTATAGTAATCCCCCCCGCCCCAGCATTGATGTTTGTGTTCAGGATTGCTTTAGCTATCTGTGGTCTTTTTTGATTCTATATAAAATTTAGGACTTTTTTTCTAATTCTGTTAAGAATGCCATGGGGGTTTTCATTGATTGGCATTGCATTGAATCTATAAATGACTTTTGCTAGGATGGCCGTTTTTACAATATGAATTCTTCCAACCCATGAGCATGAAGGTTCTTCCATTTTCTGGTGTCTTCCTCAATCTCTTTCTTTAAGGATTCAAATATTTCACTGTAGCGATATTTAATGTCTTTGGTCAGGTTTATTCTGAGATTTTTTTTGAGACTATTGGAAATGGGAGGGTTTCCATATACTCTTTCTCTGATAGCTTGTTTGTGGTATATAGAAAAGCTACTGATTTTTGTAGATTAATTTTGTAACCTGCCACTTTACTGAAAGTATTAATCATTTCTAGGAATTTTCTGGTGGAATTTTTGGGATCTTTTAAGTATAATATATCATCTGCAAAAAGGGATACATTGACCTCTTCTGTTCCGGTCTTAAAGCCAGGCAGGCCCCAATTCCTCTTCTTCAGATCACTGGACTAGATTTCTATCCCAGAGTAGCTAAACACCCCAGCATAGATTGCTAAGTCCCTCCTCATGTGGTCTCCTCACCCCCTTCTTCCCTGGCTCCCAATCAGCTGGACATATCTATCCATCTAGGACTCTGGTAAGTCAGATCCCACCCACTGTGTCTCTATTCCATTCCTTCTGCCCACCTCATACTGTCCCCTGCTAGCCTTGGACCCAGATGGGTTCCAATTCCTCTACCTCAGATCTCTGGACTGGCTTCCTAACCCAGACTAGCTAAACTCCCTAGCATAGACTCCACTTGCTCCTGATCTGTCTGACACAGACAAGTCCTGCTAATAACCTGATCAGCCTATGTGTCCGACCAACCACCCAGACTAGTCTGCTACCCTACAAGAATCTGAAACACACACCAACTTATTTTCCATACCTGAACAAAAACCAACCTAGCTACCTAAACAATATAAACAGAACCAAAATTGAATTAAACAGAAACAGTAGAAGTTCATAGTGGACACATAACCAACAAAGAACATCCATATACCCAACTGGTAGTGCAAAATCGCAAATAATATGAAAAACCAAGGGAATATGTCAACAAAACCCACTAGTCTTACAGAAAAGAGTGACAATGAGAACCATCCTGAGGGATTCCAGGATGCAGTAAAAACAAACAAACAAACAAAAACACCAACATAATCAAGGAAGTTAAAGAAAACACAGATAAACAACTCAAAGAACTCAAAGAAGAAAGGTATATACTTGTGATGGAAGCTCAAGAAAAGACAAATATGTGGCTTAATGAAATAGCAAAAACAATTTATGACCTAAAAAATGAATTCACATAAGAGATAGAAATAGTAAAGGAAAAACAAACAGAAATAAATATGGGATTGAAGAACTTAATAAGCCAATTGGAAACAACAGCAGAAAGCCTCACAAGGAGAAATAATGAAACAGGAAACAGAATATCAAGACTGGATGACAAAGTTGAAGATCTGGACTCCTTGGGTAAAGACTATATAAAATTTAAAAAACACAGAAATGGAATACACAGGAAATATGAGACAACATGAAAAGACCAAATCTATGAATTATAGGCACATGGGAAAGAGAAGACCCTCAGGCCAATAGCATTGAATGGACCATCAATGGGATTATAGAAGAAAAATTCCCTAAATTAAAGAAAGATTTACCTATGGAGATTCAAGAAGTCCATAGAACATGAAATAGACAGGACCAGAAAAAAAACTCCCCGTAGCATATCATTAAATGTACAGAACAAAAAGAGGGTCCTGGAAGCTGTCAGAACAAAACAACAAGTTACATATGAAGGAAAACCCATCAGAATTACAACTGACATTTCAGTGCAAACTATGAAAGCCAGAAGAGTCTGGACCAAAGTATTCCCAGTTCTAAACAACCATGTGGTTGAAGGGGAATGGAAAAACTTTCATGACACAAATAGGCTGAAAGAATTCATTTCTACCAAACCAGCCCTACAGAGAATACTCTAAGTAATACAAAGGACTGAGGAAAGGAATGAGTATATCCAAGAGACTACAGAAAGAAAACAAAGAAAGGTATAATAATGGAAACACAAAATAGGGCCACAAATACAAAGAAATTAAAATGACAGTATCCAATACACATCTTTTAATAAATATCAATGGCCTCAACTACCCTGTCAGAAGACACAGGCTAGCAGAATGAATCAAGAAAGAAAACCCATCTTTCTGTTTTCTTCAAGAAACTCATCTCATTTTCAAGGACAGACACCACCTTAGGGTGAAAGGATGGAAAAAAATATTCCAAGCAAATGGGATTAAGAAGCAAGCAGATGTTGCAATTCTAATATCTGACAAACTACACTTTAAATTAAAACTAATCAGAAGATATAAAGAGGGTCACTCAATTCTAATCAAAGGAACAATTGATCACGAAGATATTACAATCATGAACATATATGTACCAAACTCTGTAGCACCAAATTTCATACAAACAATACTCAAGGACTATAAAACACAGATTAACCCCGACTCGGTAATACTAGGTGACTTCAAAACTCCACTGTCTTCAACAGACAGGCGAAGTGGACAAAGAATAAACAGGGAGACATCTGAATTAAATGACATCTTACATGGAATGGACCTAACAGACATCTACAGAATATTTTACCCAAGCACCAAAGAATATACTTTCTATACTGCTTTCTATGCTACTCAGCAACCCATGCAAATTTTTCTAAAACTGATTACATTGTGGGACACAAAACAAATACAAAAAATTGAAATAATTCCATGCATTATATCAGACAACAGTGCAATAAAGCTTATAATCAGCAGCAAAAGAAGCTCTAGTAACTACACAAACTCATGGAGATTAAACAACACACTCCTGAATGATGAAAGGGTAAAAGAAGAAATGAAGAAAGAAATAAAAGTATTCCTGGAACTAAACGAAAGTGAGAATACAACACAACAAAACCTCTGGGACACCTTAAAAGTGGTCGTAAGAGGGAAGTTTGTAACTCTTAGTGCCTACACAAAAATAAAAAAATCAAAAGGAGCACATGTAAATGACTTAGCAGTACAACTCAAGACTATGGAAAAACATAAACCAACTCCAAAGTTAGTAGATGAGAATAAATAACAAAAATCAGAGCAGAAATTAATGAAATAGAAACAAAGAAAGCAATAAAAAAAAATTCAATGAATCTCAGAGCTGACTCTTTGAAAGGCTAAACAACACAGACAAACCCTTAGCCCAGTTAAACAAAAGAGAGCAAATTTAAATCAACAGAATCAGAGATGAAAGGGGAAACACAACAGACATGAAAAAAAGTCCAGTTAAACAAAAGAAAGAGCAAATTCAAATCAACAGAATCAGATATGAAAGGGGAAACACAACAGACATGAAAAAAAAGTCCAGAACATTATAAGGGAACACTTTAAAAATCTATACTCCATTAAATTAAAAAATCTAAAAGAAATGGATGAATTTCTAAAATTATGGGAATCACCAAAGTTAAACCAAGAAGAGATTAATAGCTTAAACAAACCCATAACAAAGAAGAATATTGAAACAGTAATACAAAACTTCCTAACTAAAAAAATTCCAGGCCCAGATAAAGTCACAGAAGAATTCTACCAGACATTCAAAGATCTACAATCAATAACACTTAAACTATTTATAAAGATAGAAACAGAGAGTGAACTCCTGTTAGGTAGGCATGTCCTCCAAAAGAACTAGCACTGAACACCTGAGAGACTCCATAGGCACAGGGGAGAGACAGTCACCCCTCCCACCCAATCAGCTAACTTTAGTTGCATGAGTGGGAAAGTTTATGGACAGATGCTGAGAAAGGCAGGAAGTAGTGGAAAGTTGCCATCTTTGTAGAGTGCTGGCAGGATGCTGGCAGGCTGCTTGAGGGAGGCTGACAGGACTCTGGTGGCATGGATCTCAAAAACTCAGCCAAGATGTAGGGGGAAAGAACCTATGGGCATTCATGCTTTTGTAAGTGACCCCCTCCCAAAAAGCATAAGCTTTGTCGGCAAGCCCAAATAAACATCTTTATTCCCCAAATTATAACTTAGAGGGAAATTGTACTAGTTTGGTTGGTCAGCATTATGAATGCATGGGTCTGGGAGCTAAGAGGATGTGTGTGGGTCTCCCTGGAGAGAATTTGGCATTACAACTCTTCAATTCCTTTTATGAAGCCAGTTATCACTCTAATACCCAAACCAGGTAAAGATATAACAAAAAAGAAAATAGGACCATATCCTTAATGAACATAGATGCAAAGGTACTCAACAAAATACAAACCACATATAGACACACATCAAAAAGTTCATCCATCACAATCAAGATGGCTTTATTCCAGAGATGCAGGGATAGTTACATGTACATAAGTCAATAAATGTAATAAACATATAAATGGACTTAAAGACAAAAACAACATGGTCATCTCCATAGATGCAGAAGAGGCCCTTGAGAAAATCCAACATGTATTCATGTTAAAAGTCCTTGAAGGAACTGGTCTGGAGGGAACATACCTCAACATAATTAAAGATATATACAACAAGCCCATAGCCAACATCATTCTAAATGGAGAAAAACTGGAAATATTCCCATTAGAATCAGGAATCAGAGAGGACTCTCCACTGTTTTGCAATATAGTGCTTGAAACTCTTGAAAGAGCAATAAGACAAGAGAAGGAACTTGAAGGAGTACTAATTGGAAAAGAAGATGTCAAATTATCTCTATTTGCAGACAGTATATTATACATAAGAGATCCCAAAAATTTCATCAGAAAACTGTAGAAATGATTAATACTTTCAGTAAAGTGGCAAATTACAAAATCAACTTATAGCCTTTCTATGTACCAATAATAAGAAATCAGAAAGATTATTCAAGAAACCCTCCCAATTCCCAATAACCTAAAAAAACCCTTAGGAATCAGCCTAACCAAAGACATTAAAGATCTCTACAATGAAAAATTCAAATCTTTAAGGAAAGAGATAAAGGAAGACACTAGGAGATGGAAAGACCTACCATGCTCATGAATTGGTAGAATCAATTTTGTGAAAATGACCATCTTACCAAAAGCAATTTATAGATTCAATGCAATGTCAATCAAAATACCCACAACATTCTTCACAGAACTCAAAAATATCATCCTAAAATTCATATGGAATCACACACACACACACACAAAAAAACCCAGATAGCCAAAGCAATCTTGGGCAAAAAGAACAATGTTGGGAGGGATTACCATAATCTCAGATTATTTTAAAAGCTATAGTCGTAAAAACAGCATGGGACTGACACAAAAATAGATATGTATATCAATGGAACACCATAGAAGACCCAAACATAAGTACATGAAATTTCAGCCACCTGATATTTGACAAGGGTGCCAGGAACACACATGGAGGAAAGACAGCATCTTCAACAAATGGTGCTGGCAGAACTGGATCTCTACCTGTAAAAGAATGAAATTGGACCCTTATCTTTCACCCTGCACTAAAGTCAATGCTGAATGGATCAAAGACCTCAATATAAAGCCTGAAACTCTGAAACTTCTTAGATGAAAACATAGACAGTACCCTCCATGGTATAGGTATTGGGAAGGACTTTCTAAATTGTACATCAGCTGCTCAGGTATTAAAGCCAACAATCAGTAAATGGAACCTCATTAAGCCACAGAGTTTCTGTATATAGCAAAAGAAACAACCAATGAGGGTAGATGAAACCTACTGAGTGGGAGAAAATTTTTACCAGCTACACATCTGACAGAATATATATAATATACAAAGAACTGAAAAAACCAAAGAAACAAGAAAATTAACGTCCCAATAAAAAGATGGACTATAGACCTGAACAGAGGGTTTTCAAATGAAGAAATAAAAATGGCTAACATCTTAAAAAGCACTCAACATCATTAGGAAAGAAATGCAGATAAAAATCACTTTAAGATTCCATCTTACCCCCAGTGAGACTGGCTAAGACCAAGAGAATGAAAGACACCAAAAACTGGCAAGGATGTGGAGAAAGGGGACTGCTCATGCAAACTCATGCAATCACTATGGAAAGCAGTGTGGAGAACTCTCAAAAAACTAAAAATGAATCTACCATATGATCCAGTTATACCAGTACTTGGCATGTACCCAAAGGACTCATCCTACTGTAGAGATACCTATACATCCATGTTTGTTACTGCTCTCTTATCAATATCTAAGAAATGGAGACAACCTAAATGTCCCTTAACTGATGAATAGGTAATAAAAATGTGGTACATTTACACAATGAAGTTCTAGTCAGCAGTATGAAAAGGTGAAATTATGAAATTTGCAGGTAAATGGATGGAACTAGAGAGTGTTATGCTAAGTGAAATAACACAAACACAGATAAGCAAGCAATGTATGTTCTCCCTCATTTTCAGATTGTAGTACTGAAAAAACCTAGGTGCCATCAGGCCACCTGATAGGAATGCCTGACAAGAGGTCAAGCATTGAGAAACTAGCTTATCAGAAAAACAGGACGTAGTGGTCAAGCCATCTGCATCTGGCAATCCCCGGGGCTCGATACCAGGAAATCAGGAAATAACATCTGTGCCATAAGTCACCCACCCAGAATTTAGCAACTTAACTTCCTCATGCTTTATACTCATTTGGATGGGCCAATAACCATGCTCCTGCTTCTGTACCCTGCTTCTGCTCTATAAAAGTACCAAAACCCAGCATGGGGGCGCACAAGTCCTCCGAGGAGACTTTGTGCTCACAGGTACCTGTGTACTAAATAAACCTCTTGCTGTTGCAACCCGAAGGCTGACTTGTTCTCAGTGGTTTCACTGTTACATTTGGAGGTCCCACCGAGATCTGTTGGACAAGAGGGGACCACCTGGGCAACTCGAGCCTTGTGGGGAGGTGAGTCGGCCGGATAACTGTTGTCTGTGTTGTCTGTGTACTTGTTCTGTGGGGCCCTGTTGGAACTTCTGGGCAGTGCAAGTGCTGGACTGACGAGTCCATGAGCTTTGCCTGCCGACCTGGGGGGCGCTCCAGGATCAGTGAGACCCCCTCTGTAGTTTTTTGTGGGTCTAATCTGGGCAGGGGCACCTCCCTGCCATGGGTATCTGAAATTCTCCTCTTCGTGCTGTGTGTCTGTCTGTGTGTCAGTAGAGTCTGTTGTTCATTGTTGATTGTTGTTTGAACCAAAGCTTTGAAATGGGACAAGGATTAACTACCCCTTTGAGTTTGACTTTAGATCATTGGAAGGAGGTGAAAACTCGTGCCCACAACCAGTTTGTGGAGATCAAGAAGCATAGATGGATTACTTTTTGTTCCTCAGAATGGCCAACCTTTAACTTAGGTTGGCCCCACGATGGGACATTCGATTCTGATGTTATTTTACAGATCAAAGCAAAAATCTTCTCTCCTGGACCGATGGGACACCCGGACCAAGTGGCCTATATAGTCACTTGGGAAAATCTCTCCCTTGACCCACCACCGTGGGTGACTCCTTTTCTCAGTCCTTCACGAAGAATCCCCCTCCCCTCTGCCCCTAACCCGGACCCTTCGACCACCTCCTTGTGTCCTGTGGTGGTAAAACAAAAGCCTGTTTTGCCCCCTGATGAGAGTGTTCCTCCGAAACCAGTTTCAGTATTGGCCCTTCTCTGCTTCAGACCTGTATAACTGGAAAACTCATAACCCGTCCTTTTCCCAAGACCCGCAGGCCCTAACAGCCCTGATAGAATCTATCCTCCTTACCCACCAACCCACGTGGGATGATTGCCAACAGCTCCTGCAGGTCCTCCTAACTATGGAGGAAAAGCAGAGAGTCATTCTGGAAGCCCGAAAGCATGTCCCTGGGGCAGACGGGAGACCAACCCACCTGCCAAACGAGATCGAGGCTGCCTTTCCCCTCACCAGACCTGCTTGGGATTTCAACACGACTGAAGGTAGGGAACACCTACGTCTTTATTGCCAGGTGCTTGTAGCGGGCCTCCAAGGGGCAGGGAGACGCCCCACCAATTTGGCCAAGGTAAGGTCAGTGACACAGGGAGCAGACGAGCCACCCACTGTGTTTCTAGAAAGACTTAAAGAGGCATATCGGAGGTACACTCCCTTTGACCCCGATAGCCCCGATCAAGAAGTGAGTGTCTCGATGTCTTTCATATGGCAGTCAGCTCCTGATATTAGGAGTAAGCTCCAGAGAATGGAAAATCTGCAGGGGCAAGGTCTTAGAGACCTCTTAAGAGAGGCAGAGAGGATTTTTAACAAAAGAGAAACTCCAGAGGAAAAAGAGGAGAGACAGAAAAGAGAGGCAGAGGATAGAGAGACAATGAGAGACCGAAGGCGGAATAAGGAATTGAGTAGAATCCTGGCCACAGTAGTGAGAAAGGAAGGAAGAGGCAGAGTAGAAAGGAAGGGAGACAATCGGCTTGTCCGACTGGAAAAGGACCAATGCGCTTACTGCAAGGAAAAAGGACACTGGGCAAAAGATTGCCCCAGGAGAAAGAAAAACCCAGAAGAAAGAAAAGCCGAGGTCCTTCAGCTTGATTAGGGAAGTCGGGGCCAGGAACCCCCACCTGAGCCCAGGGTAACTCTTCAAGTGGGGGGAAGGCCAGTCACCTTTATGGTAGATACTGGGGCGCAACATTCCGTCCTCACCCAGATGACTGGCCCACTCAGCAAAAGAACTATATGGGTGGAGGGGGCAACTGGAGCCAAACGCTATCACTGGACTACAAGCAGGAAAGTCCAGCTTGCTTCAGGAACAGTCACTCACGCTTTCCTGCACGTACCAGACTGCCCCTACCCCCTACTAGGACGGGACCTACTAACCAAACTTGGAGCACACATCCATTTTGAAAATAAGGGAGCCAAGATTACTGATTCTAAAGGAGCACCTATACAAGTGCTCACCCTTAAATTAGAAGATGAATATAGACTACATCATGATCCCCATCCTGCCCAAACAGACATAGACCAATGGCTGGCCAAATACCCTACCTATGGATTCCAGGGTTCGCGGAAATGGCGGCCCCCCATACCTCTTAACCAAGACAGATGAACCTTTCATTTGGGAAGACCGCCACCAACAGGCCTTCGATAGCATAAAGAAGGCCCTGTTGGAAGCACCGGCTCTTGGCCTGCCTGATCTAACAAAACCGTTTGAACTGTACGTTGATGAAAAGCTGGGGTACGCAAAGGGGGTCCTGACTCAAAAATTGGGGCCGTGGAGACGCCCCGTAGCTTACTTGTCAAAGAAACTAGACCCAGTGGCTGCCGGCTGGCCACCTTGTCTGAGAATGGTAGCTGCCCTGGCAATCCTAGTAAAGGATGCCTCCAAGTTGACTATGGGTCAGCCCCTATACATCCGGGCCCCCCACGCTCTCGAGTCTCTCATCAGACAGCCCCCGGACCGATGGCTCTCGAATGCCCGAGTGACCCACTACCAGGCTTTGCTCCTGGATACAGACCGCATCCAGTTTGGAGCCCCCGTCACCCTCAATCCTGCAACACTGTTACCTGTGGCAGAAGGACCTGACTCCCAAGCCGACCACGACTGCCTCCAGGTCCTGGCTGAAGTCTTCGGCACCCGACCAGACCTCAGCGATCAACCACTAGAGGGAGCAGATTATACTTGGTACACGGATGGAAGCAATTTCCTTGCAGAGGGTAAGCGCCGAGCGGGGGCAGCGGTCACCTCAGACAACAAAGTAATATGGGCAGAACCCTTACCAGAAGGGACATCTGCACAAAAAGCTGAGCTGGTGGCCCTGACACAGGCCCTGCGATTGGCGGAAGGCAAAAAGCTAAACGTGTATACGGACAGCCGATACGCCTTCGCCACTGCGCATATCCACGGAGAGATTTACAAAAGAAGAGGACTTCTTACTTCAGAAGGAAAAGAAATAAAAAACAAAGCTGAGATCAAAGCACTACTAGAGGCCTTGTTCTTACCAAAAGAACTCAGCATTATGCACTGCCCAGGCCACCAGAAAGGAAACCACCCCGAGGCAAGAGGAAATCGCCTAGCTGACCAGACGGCCAGAGACATTGCCTCCAAGAGCCAAATACTAACCGTGCAAATTGACACTGAACGCAAAAGGCAGGAGGCCACCAGAGACTACACTCCAGAGGACAGAAAATTACTTGA
>NW_008360322.1:2460695-2481356 GCF_000622305.1 Nannospalax galili
CCACCTGATAGGAATGCCTGACAAGAAGTCAAGCATTGAGAAACTAGCTTATCAGAAAAACAGGACGTAGTGGTCAAGCCATCTGCATCTGGCAATCCCCGGGGCTCGATACCAGGAAATCAGATCTGTACCATAAGTCACCCACCCAGAATTTAGCAACTTAACTTCCTCATGCTTTATACTTGTTTGGATGGGCCAATAACCATGCTTCTGCTTCTGTACCCCGCTTCTGCTCTATAAAAGTGCCAAAACCCAGCATGGGGGCGCGCAAGTCCTCCGAGGAGACTTTGTGCCCACAGGTACCTGTGTACTAAATAAACCTCTTGCTGTTGCAACCCGAAGGCTGACTTGTTCTCAGTGGTTTCACTCTTACAGTACCAATTCTTTACATGTGAGTATATATCCTGATGTAACACCAGGAGCCAGGAAAATGGAAAGGGTACATGGAGGTAAAGAAAAAGAAAGAACTCAAAAGAGGGGGATAGTAGGGAACAACTCTTACCAGGGGGTAGGTGGAGAAAGTGGGAGTGTTTGGCTGGGAGAAGAGAATGGAGGGACCTGTAAAGGGCCATGCTGTGTTGTGGAGGGAACTCATGAGAGATGGGATGGTGGTAGGTGGGTGTTATTGGGGGATGGGTAGGGATAATTGGGGTGCTGGGACTGGGGAGGGAGGATGGGAGGAAAAAGAGTAGAGATGAATGAAATCTTGGGGGGGGGCCTTGGGAACCCAGAGATGTTGGGGAACCCTGCTGTTAAGGTCTCAATGGAGCTCACTGCTAAATGGAGGATTCCTTTCTCAGCAGGGGCTTCCTGCTCTCTTGGAAAGTGTCTCCAAGCACAGATGCCTGGCCTTATTTGGAACATGACTTTTGGCATAGTTACCTGCATAAACTGCCCTCAGGTTTTTTCTATATGATAATTAGGCATTGCCCTATAGCCAGATGATAGTATCCCCCTACCACTTGTAAATAAAGCACACTGTGAACACTTACCACCTCCACCCTATATTTTTCCCTGATGCCCAGTGAATAAACTTTCTTACTGAAGCTGTCTCCCGGAAAGCTTTTTTTGTCGTACTTATTGGCCGTCCTGACCCTGTTCGTTGTTTCTGCTCCCTTTGTTCTCATGGATGGGTGGCCAATGGCCCATGAGGGGAGGGAGAGACCCACAGCTGGCACCCAGCATGGGAGATCCCACAGAGGGAAATGTGATGTCCCCGAACCCCCCTGAAAAATGTACATACCGTGTCAAAACATTAGTGCATATGTACACCTGGGGGCTGTTTGGCAAGGAACACAGTGCCAGACAGAAGGGAACTCCCTTTGAGTGATTGGTGAGAGTGGATCAAGAGACTCCCAAAGTAAAACAGGCTATTGCTAAAGCTCTTGGTTATCTCCCAGGACTAGAAGATAAGCTCCTACTGCTGAAGACAGGACATACTTTGGATACAGGACTTGGAGCAAAGGAATAGGAACTGACCTGGAGGCCTTCTACCTGAAGCTTAATTCTCATAATACTAGATGATAATATGCAATTGCTAAGAGTGAAAATCAATCAATGGTCCAAGTCAGCCCTAAAGCCTAATAACCATAATGACTGGCACAGCAAGCTACCTCTCTTGGTGCAGTAGTGACAATGTTACCTGAGGGGTAATCAGCAGTTAAGTCTAATTAAGACTTAAAGTCTTCTCAATGGGAGTGAACTCGTGGGTGGCATTGTAAACTCAGCCAAATACTCATGACTGGAGAGGACACAGATCCTAGAGAAAAACTCCATCTTTGTTATATCTCTAGACAAATAAAATTTCTTACTATACACTAAATATGAATCCTTATATTTACAGACAAGCATACCGTACACTATGATCAAAGAAACTTCTTTTTGCAACAGATGGAGTTTACTGCAGAATTCCATAACTGGTCAGACACAGAGAATATATGTCTGAGAGATGCCAGTCCTAGGTGACACATCTACAGTGGAACCTCTACACCTAAGGCTCATTGAACACAGTGGAATGAGGGGTAGAGAGAAAACTAATGCATCCTTCAACTCTTACCAGTGAAACTTCCTTATACAACAGAGTGCAATGTATACAGAAGGCCACAAGTGGCCAAGAATAAGAGACTGCAGAGTGTGAGTCCCTGCATAGGAGTCCTATATTAAACCTTACTCACTCATGGCTCAGGAACCATTGAGAAAGTGTGGGAGAAAAGATTGTAAAAGCCAGAGCTGTTTCATGAACTCAGGGAAGCAGAGGCTTTCAGGCTACTGGAAGCTTGTACATGTGAACTTGTGGCAATTGTGGCATCCAGCATAGGACCCATGCCAACTCAATCAGACAAGGACCCAGAGCAGGAGAAATGGCTGGCAGGCCAGCCCTGGACTGAGAACTCTTGGAGACTGATTACTACTGGGTGAAGGAGAGTATGTCTTACTTCTGATCTCTAGATGGGCTGACTAGACTCTAGTGGATGAATTTGCACTGAAAGATATCTGGGTACAAATGCTTGACTAGATAGGATTTAACACGTGTGGTGGAATACACGAGGTCTGGTGAAGGGTTGAGGGAGCATGGATTGGGGAGGGGGTCTAAATTTGATTAAAAACTGTTGTATGAAATGCACAAAAGCTCAATAAAATTTTTGAAAAATACCCTTCAACAGATGAATGGATAAAGAAAAAAATAGAAAAATATTGTTTATAATTGATATGTAATTATAGATATTTATGGGGTACATGTGATAATTTGTACATATAATATATAGTGCTTGAATCAGGGTAATTAGCATTTTTATCTTCTAACCCTTTGCCATTTCTTTGTGTTGAGGCCTATAAATAGCTCTTTTTTCTTATAAAATATATAAAACTTTTGTCATAAATTGTATTTATTGTACTGTGCAATACAACACTAAAACTTATTTCTCCCATTCAATTACATTTGTTTTAAATTTTTATTAATTATTTATTAATTTGTTGTGTAGGGAATGTATGCCATGATGTGTTCGTGGAGGTCAGAGGACAACTTGTGGGACCTGGGGATTGAACTCAGGTCATTGGGCTTGCCAGCAAGCATCTTCACTTCCTGCACTAACTCACTGGCCTCTCAGCTATGTTTTGGTACCTACTATCCAATGTCCTTTTATCCCTCCTATCCTAGCCTCTAGTAATCTTTGTTATTTCTTTTTTGCTCAACCAACATTTTCAGCTTCAACACATGAACAAAACCTGAAACATTTTTTTCTGTAAAAATAAAATCAGGGAAATTATTTGGGTTTTAAAAAAGACACTGTTTAAAAGTGATAGTTCTTTCTACTTTCACTG
The DNA here is from genome assembly GCF_000622305.1 of Nannospalax galili. Lineage (NCBI taxonomy): Eukaryota > Metazoa > Chordata > Mammalia > Rodentia > Spalacidae > Nannospalax > Nannospalax galili. The sequence goes on from NW_008360322.1 coordinate 2,464,017, forward strand.
TAATTTTGAAAAAATTCCACAGAATGTATTCTTAAAAAATTTGTTTATTTTTGTGTGTGCATGTATGGTGTGCGTGTGTGCGTGCGTGTGTGTGTGTGTATGTGTATGCTTGTGTGCAGGGGAATCAGAGGACAATCTCGGATGTCAATCATTATTTCCCACTCTGTTTGAGGTGGGAGATCTCTTGTAACAGCAACACTCTAGGCTAGCTAATCAGCCAACTTCCAAAGAATTCTCCTGTCTCTTCCTCCCATCTCCCTACAAGAATGCTGGGCTTACAGACAGGCTTGTCACAGGGGCAGCTGCTTTTACCACTGAGCCATCTCTGCAACCCTGCAACTTACTGTTTATAAGACATGTTTCAAGGACTTAATTCATCTTGATTACTAATCAGAAACCACATTAGTATGCATATATATATTAATTACCCTGTTCCATAAGGATCAGGATTGTCTTAAAATCAAGCGTGAAGTGTTGGGGAAAATAAAGTAAGTCTCTAGAGACTGTGTAGAAAGTGAAGTATAGATTCAGCATGTGAAAGAAGTCAGTTTACGTCCCTGTGTGTGCCACCCCTGCTCCTATCACCTGTAGACAAGGTGTGGCTTCTGGAAACTGAAAATTTTTACTTTAATGCACTATTAAGTAAAAGATAAACTATGTTATATTTGATGAGAGTTACTTCTTTCGGTCATCCTTAAGAATTTGGTGTACATATTAATCAAAAGTTTTTGATAATAAAATAATAAAAGTATTGTTTAGTTGTGAGTAATGTGTTCCAATTTAAGCAGTCAATGGGTTTATTGGAAGGATGTGAAGTGGCTCCCACAATCAGTGATATTGAAGAGACAGATATTGAACAGATAGGCATGTGTGTAGATGGGATTTGAACTGAGGAAAGATCAGGCTAGCAAAACTTTGCTATCACCAGACTCCACTAGTGTTAGATTCTTACACCTTTGTTCAATCATTTCTTCATATATGACTTTACCATCCTTCCTCAAGAACCAAACCAGAGAGAACATAGTGCACCCAGGCGGGGACCCTGACACTTGAGCAGGAGGAAGCAGGATCTGACCTCTGCTGCCCTGGGAGGTGAGACCTTTCCCAACACAATGAAGTATTTCTGAGACAGGAGGTGGTCTAGATCAAGATTAGAGGGTTTATAGGCATTAGATATAACTTAGATTACTGTAGGATCCTTTTCATTTTCCCAGCGATTGAAATCATGTGTTCAGTGGAAGTTCTTAAATTGGCCCACACTTGATTGAGGAGAGGTGTGGAAGGGCATTTATTTCCCAAAGCCATATGTAGAAACTTTGTGTGCCTTTGGCATTTCTGAAAGCGAGAAAATCCATAACTTTCATTAGATTCTCTAAGAGGTTCATAGTATACAAAAAGTTGAGAACTATCTGGGAAATTAAACTTAATTAGCATTTGTCTTTATTAACGGTTGTTCGTGATACTACCTTTCAATCAGTAGGTGGTGCTGTTGTATGCATTTTCAGACTTCAATTAGCTATGACTTGAAAATGTCATTTAAATGACATGTTCTCAATATCACTGTAGGTATGGAGACATTTTAGAAATCATGGTTCTTCTTTATGTTTTGAAGATGAGCAACATAATCCTAAAAGTTTAAGGGAGAATTTTGACTGAAAGGCCTTTTATTTATTCATTCACTCATTTTTAAATTTTATTTACTATTTTTATTTTATGTGTATGCGTGTATTGCCTGCATGTAGGTAAGTTCACCTGTGTTGTGCAATGCCTGCGGAGGACAGAAGAGGCTGTCAGATTCCCTGGAACTGGAGTTATGGACGGTTGTTAGCTGCCTTGTGGGTGCTGGGATTCAAATCTGGGTCTTCTGCAAGAACAGCCAGTGTTCTTAACCTCTGAGCCATCTCTGCAGCCCTCACTCATTTATTTTTATTATTTTTTAGTTAGCATACCAAGTGATGGATTTCATTATGATACTTCATACCCAGATACTATTGTATTTTGCTCGTATTGGTCCCTCAACAGCTTTCCTTGTGTCCTGTCCCCCTCCCCTTGTCCTCCTAAATAGTCCTTGGGCTTTCATTTCTTATACATGTATTTTAAAATCTAAATTCTACATATGTGAGAAAAATGTGGTATTTGCTTTCCTGAGTCTGAATTATTTCACTTAACATGATGATCTCCATTTCTGTCCATTTTTCTGCAAAAGGCATAATTTCATCTATTTTATGTATGTATAATATTTTCTTCATTTGATTGTTGATGGGTGTCTAGACTGGTTCTATATCTTGGTTATCATGAATAGTGCTGTAATAAACAGGGGTATGCAAGTATCTCTGCAGGAGGAGGGCCTGCTTAGATTCCTCTGGGCACAGACCCAGGGGTTATACAGCTGGATCGCATGGTTATTCTGTGTTTAATTTTTAGGGGCATTTTAAAAAATTATTTTTTGGTCTTTTTGAGACCTTTGTGGCCCCAGATGATCTGGACATTGCTATGTAGACCAGACTGGCCTTCTGGCCTCCATGACAGAGGTCTGCCTGCCTCTGCTTCCTGAGTGCTGGGACTAAAGGCGTGTGCTACCACATCTGTCTAGTTGTTTTTCTTCTTCTTCTTCTCCTTCTTCTTCTTCTTCTTCTTCTTCTTCTTCTTCTTCTTCTTCTTCTTCTTCTTCTTCTTCTTCTTCTTCTTCTTCTTCTTTTTAAATTCCATACTAATTTCCATAGTGGCTACAGTGGTTTACTTTTCTAACCCTAGTGTCAATGTGCTGTTTGCAACCCTATGTTCATTGCTGTGGTATGTACAATACCCAGAAAATGGAAACAACCTGTGTTAATCAAACTTCCTATGTCTTATTCTACATTTTCTACTTTTTTAATCTGAAGGATTCATAGAGCTGAGGATACTGTAAGGTTGAGGAATCATGGAATTGTTACAGTAGCAAAATAAAGAAAGGAAAGGGTAGGAACTAGGGGAGTGACTTCTTGTCCCTTCTTGTCTCTTTGGCCTCAGCAGCAGAAGATGAGGAAAAGAACATCATCATTCAAAAAGCACCACCATAAGATGCACACTGTCACTGTCATATCTCTATGGCCTACTCTTCAGCAGTCTACCTGTGGCAAATGTGGCTACCTTGCCAAGTCCAAGAGAAAGTATAATGGGTGTGCTAAGGCCCCTTTTTTCTGTTATGAGCATAATTCTCTCTCATACCTATATGGTCACTGAGGGTAGGGTGATTGATGGGAGAAGCCTAGACAGGCTGGGTATTGCCTGTAGTCTAGAAGCCTCAAAAGTTTGCTACATCTGTCTCTTACATGATCTTGGCCTGGTAAATGGAGACCTCCCAAAACAGCACCACCAACTGGGGACAAAATGTCCAAATGCATGGAGCCTATGGGGGACATTCTCATTCAAACCACCACTGTAACTAATATAGGAAGGCTGAGAAATTTATGGATTTCTGGGTAACAGCAGGGTAAAAAATAAGCAAATATTTACAAAGTTCTTTTTAAATTTTCTTTTCCCAAAAAGTACTCCAACACTCGGGAGGCAGAGGCAGGAGGATCTCTGTGAGTTTAAGGACACCCTGGTCTACACAGTGAGTTCCAGGACAGCTGGGGCTACAGGGAGACCCTCCAACCGATGAATTAAGATGAAACCAGATTCAAAAATGAATTACTAGGGACTGGAGAGATAGCTCAGAGGTTAGAAGCACTTTGTGATCTACCAGGAGATCCGAGTTTGGTTCCCAGCACCCACAATGGCAGTTCACAAGTGTCTATAACTTCAGCTCCAGGGGATCTAACACCCTTTTCTGATCTCTGTGGCCACCTGCAAAAAAATAAATAAATACATAAATAAAAAATAAAAAATAAAGAAACCCAAAGGAAAATGTTTAAGAATTTATTTTATTTTCATTACATTTATTTCTTTATAGTGTGTGTGGGGGCACATATGCCAAAACATATATGTGGAGGTCAGAGGACAACTTATGGGAGTTGGTTCTCTCCCTCCACCTTGGGGATCCCAGCTATCAAAGTCAGGTTGATAGTCTTGGTAGCAAGCACTTTTACCTGTTGAGCCATCTTGATGACCCAGTATTAAAAAAAATAAACTGAAGAATTCTGAATTTGAAGGTATGTGAAAATATATAAAACCAAAGAACTGCAGTGAAAGCTGTGGTTCCTCACTTTGTTGGAGTCATCTGGGGATCTTTAAAAGTATCTGATGTTTGATTTATGTGCTCTGGCATTGTAATTTAGTTGGCATGAGGTGACAGCTGTGCACTGGGAATTTTTCAGGGGATTCCAACGTGTAAGCACTTTGTAATCTGCATTATCAACAAATATTCACTCAAGAAGGTGCTTCATGCTCTGAGATGCAGTTTTAAGGTCATTCATGTTACCTTATTTAGAAAAAGTCTTTCCACAAAGAATTAAGTATTTTGAGAGGAGGAGGTCATCCCGGATTACCTGGGAGGATCTTAATCCAATGACTAGTATCCTTGTAGGAGGGAGGTAGAAGATTTGAGAAGACTGTATGGGTTGGGAGACAGAGATCTGAACAATGAACCCACAAACCAGGGATGCCAATAACTTTCAAGAGCTGAAGAGGCAAGGACTGGATCTTTGCATGAGGCTCTGGAAGGAGTGTGGCTCTGCCCATACCTGGATTTTGATATTTGTGACTCTGTAACTATGCGAACATGATTTTTCATTCTTTTAAGCCATTTAATTTGTGGTGGCTTGTTATAGCAACATTGAAAACTCCTATGTTACCTAAGAGTGCTGTGGTAGCAGATGCCAATAGAAGGGATAAAGTTGATAAATGCTAACAGCATCTTTCTACAAATGCATCATGGCTATAAAAGCTTTGTGATTTTGGTTCACAGGTTCCCATTGTTATGCTGGGCTGGAGTAGCTGCTTGGCAGGCCGTGTTTGCTGAAGAAACCCCCTCTGTCATGTACTATCTGTCTTAATATAATTTAGGATTTTTTTTTAAAGGTGAAACTTGTTTCCACTAAACTGGTAAATATATAATTAATTGATCAGGAGGTCATAATGGAATGCTCATTTGCTTAATTAGGCCATCAAAGAATGTAAATGGGATAGAGTTTCTTTCCATCCATGGGCTCTGTTCCTTTTCACGTGAGTTCCACTCTTTGGCTAGCTCAGTCCTTTGGGAACAAGTTAGCAGCTGCTCCAGATCTTAGCTACTCACGACTTCAATTGCTTCTGTCCCTTAAGTATTAACACACTTAGTGCTTCTTTAGCAGTGACAGTCAGATACTAATCCCTGAAGCCACAGCCGTGGTGGGGGTGGGGTAGGGGGATACCACATATTGATTGCCTTAGGCAAGGGGTGCATGAATCTGGAGTGCCCTATCCCACTGAATGCTTGATTTTGTCTCACAGCTGAATTTTGATGATTAGGTATTCTGACCCAATATAATTTATTCTTATGTATAGAAAACATGTGTTTTAGTTTTGCTGGTATCAGCATTCAGAAACTGTCTTGTGGGTATTTTTCCTTTTTGTTGTGGAATTTTCCCTTGGCTGCTAGCCCGGCCTGGAGTAAAATCTGCCCCAGGGTGATGATTACTTAGGTGATAGAGACCCTTCATGATCACAAGGCAGAATGAGCACATCTGAGTAGATATACCAAGGATCACATAGTTTGGCTTTTAGGGACACATAATGTAGGCATTCCTTGTACATGTTGCTTTTTCTGAGTAATGACCTATCTAAAACTAAAGTATGCCAACCTCCTGTCATCCAGACAGGAGTTATGCACAGTGAAACTGCTCATTGTTGGAGACTAGAGACAGAAGCATACTTTTTAAAAAATATTTTGTTATTTTTGTGTGTGTATGTGTATTGCCTGAATGTAGGTAAGTACACCCATGTCATGCAATACCCTGAGATGGGACAACTTCAATGGTGGTACTGTGCTCTCCATCAGGAAGCATCCATGGCCCAGTTGTCTCTTTTTATAATATTAGTGATGTTTGATGATTAATGCCTACATCTGTTTGAGGTTGCAAAATAATGATGTTCCAGTTTTATCCTAACCTCAGCTTAAATTCAGCATCAAAGTAATGCCTGCATATAATCTAAAAAAGTCAAATAGCATAAAAATATAAAGCAAAAAGCACTCATCTGACCCACTTCAAATATTTCCCAAAATACACAAACCAAACTGATATAAGAAATGCAGTGAGAACAGTAGCCTCGCTTTACATTTTGCAAATCTCTGAAATGCCTGGCTTAATAGAAGACAGCTGGAGTCTTGTTTCGGAATCTTTGCATGTATCCTTTTGAAAAACTGCTTTCACATCAATGCAAATAAACAAAGCAAATGGCATTCTAGTATTATTACTTAAGACAGTTTTGACTCTTTAGGGTTGCTGTCCAGGGAACGCCTTGCTGGACTGAGAATGGATTGATTATTTATATAGACTGAGGGAAAGGACTGGACTGATTTGTCTATGTCCTCCTTCTACAGAGGCTCACCCAGTTTTCCTGTTCCAACTGTCACCCCTCATACCTGCACATCTCTGTTCACCATAGTATTAGGATAATTAGATATATTTAATTGCTGGGATGTACTAGAGTTCTTTCCATGGCATGGATTATCTTGTTTTAATTTGTACTTTTCTTTATAAACTAGAATTCTAAGTTTCCCATTGATGTGGATGGGCAAAGAAGTCTCTGCATTCCCTCTGACTGTAACCACAGCAATGGCCTCAGTTCTCATGCTCCTGAAGAAGAGCTCACAGAGGGGCACTGGTAGAGCAAGCAAGCAGGCAAGGTTTGCTTTAGCAGGAGAGACAGCAAAAGCAGAAAGTAAGTGCACTCTGGAGTGAAGGGTGGACCATGCTGAGCAGCAGCAGCAAAGCACTGCTTCTAGTGTCTGGACTTGTATGTCTTGGCCCACCTTTTCGCCTCCCTTTGACCACCCTTAGAACTGTCTGGGGTGATCTCTTTCCTGCAAAAGGTGGAGGTTTTCTTAGACGTCATCTTTATCCACTATTCAGTCTGTTAAAATTAGATGCAAGAATGTGTATGAAGTCGAGACGTTTACTAGGGGAAAAGGCAAGGGTGCCTTGCACATTTTCCTCAGGGCAAGGGCTAGGGGGCTGGCTGGTGGTTCATGGGAGCTGGCTGGAGTCTACTGAGGTGGGTTTTGTTGTTTTTCTCAGAGTCCCTCCTTTTCCGTTATTATTTTTAATATAAAATTTTCCTGATTTTTGAGATTTTTTCATACATATACAGTGAAATATGATCATACATACTTCCATTTATCTCTCCAACTCCCTCCATGTATCCCCAACATGCCCTCTCCAATGTCTTTGCTGTTTTTGTTGTTGTGGATAAGTCATTCAATCCAGTTAGTACTGCCCATACATGCATATGTGTGGGGCCATCCATTGGAATATGGGAAACCTACCAGTGGCCATGTGCTCAAAAAAAGAATGATTCTCCCTCTTCTAGCAACTGCATACTGCCAATAGCTCCTCAGTAAGGGATAGGTCCTAGAAATCATTTACCCCATATATGCTGGGATTTTGGAGGCTTGATCTTGTGTAGGTCTTGTGCAGGCAACCATAGCTCCTGGGAGTTCATGAGTGTGAGAGCCTTGTGTTCAGAAGACAGCATTTCACAGCACTCCTCCCTTTCTTCCACCTCTTCTCCCAGAGCTTGTGCAATGGTGGATTGATATAGATGTCCCTTTTAGGACTGAGCACTAAGTCTCTAATTCTCAGCACTTTGACTAGACAAGTATCTTTCCATCAACTGCTGCCCACTTCAAAAAGAAGCTTCTCTGACCAAGGTTGGGAGCAGCCTAGATATATGGGTATGAATGTAAATATTTAGAAGGTACTCTGAAAGCACAATCACTTAGCACATTAACAATAGCAGGCTCTACTCTAGGGTCTGTGATCCCCCAAGGCATGAGACTTTGCCTGGGATTACAGTATCTGGCATGATACCACCTCCCATGGAGTAGGCCTCGAATCCAGTCATAGAGTGGTTAGTTACCACTTATAGTCATGTCACTATTGCACCAATGGACACATTTTGCCTGGCAGGTTGGTATTGCAGGGTCTAGCATTAAAACCATTGATGGCTTTTCTAGTCTCCATCAGCAACCTTCTAACACTATGGAAGCTAGCCAGCAGGGAGGAAGCTTCCTGGTCATTTGAGGTTGATTTCTCTGTGTCCTGAAGCCAAAGTTTGTGCTGTATTCACAATAGCTAGGAAACGGCATCAATCTAGATTTCCATCAACAGATAAATAGATAAAAAATGTGGTATATATACTCAATGGAATACTACTCAGTTATAAAGAAAAATAAAGTCAAAGATACACTTATCTGTGATATAAGGATAAGGATTTGGAATATAGTTAGAAAGTATATTGGTTTAGGAAAGTGGCAGTAGTAGGTTCTTCTATAGGATCTGTGACCTCTCCAGCCATGGGTGTTTGGCTATGTTTATAATACCAGGCATGGATTCCTTCCTCTTGAATGGGCCTTAAGTCCAATTATACAGTTGTTAACAACTCCCAAGATGAAAGAGCCACTATTGCACCATTAGGGGTATTTTTCTGGGCTGTCATTGTGGTTTGTAGAGTTTACAGCTTGGTAGAACCATTGATTGGCTTTCTGCCTTCCAGTGCTGTGAGAACTAGTCCTTAGGAAGGAGCCTTCTTTGCCAGTTTCAACTCAATTCCCCCAAGTCCTGTATCCAAAATGTGTAGTGTCTTTACCATTTACCTTCAAGTTCTGGGAGGCAAACAAGAGATATGGCAATACCCTATATTGCTTGGGGATTCTCTTTTAGACTGACCAACAACTTGAAGGGAGGTTTCCTCTGCCTGGCACTGGGATTTTTGTTAGATAGCCTTTGGCTATGCACGTGCACACAGATATCTATATATCTATATGTTTGTTTTTTTAAGTACGCTTATAAAACAATACATTTTCCTATTGCCTTTTTCAGGCATCCGTAGTAGTGTTTGTCTCTTCTTTCTCCCTCTCCTGTAGTATCCTTCCCCCAGCCCCAGTCAACCTCCTCCCATTCCGCATTTCCCCCTTGATAGCACCTGTGCTCTGCTATCCTCCTCTCTAGAGCTCTTATTTTCCCTCCCTCCATGGTCCCTTTCTATTTCTTGTCTTCTGTGATTACCTCAGGTTATAGTCTCACATCTAAAGATTCAGATCTAGAATCCATAAATAAGAGAGGACATGCAGCGTTTGTCTTTCTAGCTCTAGGTTGCCTCACTCAGTATGTATAATGTTCTCCAGTTCCATCTCTTTGTCTGTAAATTTTATGATTTCAGTTTTCTTTACAGCTGAATGGAGCTCCATTGTGCATATGTATCACATTTTCATTATCCATTCATCAAGAAAGGGACATTTAAGTTGTTTTCATTTCCTAGCTATTGTGTAAAGAGCAATGATGAACATGGCTGTGAGCAAGTATCTCTTTAGTAGGATATTGAGTCTGTTATGGAAAAATCAAAGAGCAACAGTTGATATCAGGTGAGGAGAGGAAGTTTAATTTGACAGTAGCAGGACTGACTCACGAATAAAAAGAGTCAGACCCCTAGTTCAATTTTTGGTGGGTTTTTATACTCATGTGAGGAATGCAAGCAAAAGGTACATAGCATATACATGGTAACTAAGCAAGATAACATAGGGCTGCAAAGCTAACAGAAATGCAAAAGCCTTGGGCAACAAAGATTTCTATACTGGTTAAAGGTTACAGGAATATGGCAGCTTTGGAAAACAAAGACCTCTATCCTGGCTAACCACAGGGGGCAGGGGATGATTCTTGTTCACTTCCCCATTCCAGAGTTCTTAATTACCATCACATTGCAAAAGCTTTTAGCATCTGATATGCACTTCTATTTCTATAATAAGTCCACTGGGTATATGCCAAGGAACGGTATAGCTGGGCCATATGATAGATCTGCTTTTAGTGTTCTGAGGATTCTCCACACTGATTTCCACAGTGCCTATACCATTTTGCAATCCTACTAGCAATGAATGAGGGCTCCTCTTTCCCCACATTCTCATTAGCATCTATTGTCACTTCTTTTCTTAATCTTAGCTACTCTGATTGAGGTAAGATGAAATCTTAAAGTAGCTTTAGTTTGCATCTCTCTAATTGCTAAGGATGTTGAACACTTTTGAATATATTTTTTTAGCTACTTTTATTTCTTCTTTGAGAACTCTACGTCCAGTTGTGCAGCCCTGTTTTAACTGGGTCATTTGGTTTCTGAGTCCTTCATATATTCTGAATGTTAATCATCTATCAGATGCATAGCTGGCAAAGATAGAATGAGAGGTTATTAATAATTAAGCAGTAAAGTGAGAGGAAATTTTTAAAAAGTCAGTAAAATGCGAATGAAAAGGAAACTATGTGAGTTAGAAGTATGAGAAATAACAAAATATTATGGAATAGGCACAGAAACAAAAGCCAATCACAGAGGCCTATTCAGGAGAGATACAATACAAAACAACTAAAGAAAGTGCAAAAGTATAGATAAAAAATAGAAACGGGCCTGGTGTGGTGGGGCACGTCTTTAGTCTCAGCACTTGGGAGGCAGAGGCAGACAGATCTCTGTGAGTTTAAGGCCAGCCTGGTCTATGTAGTGAGTTTCTGGCCAGTTGGAGCTACAGGGAGATCTTATCTCAAATTAAAAAAAAAAAGAAAGAAAGTAATGGGGCTGGAGAGAAGGCTCAGTGGTTAAGAGCCTTGGTTACTCTTGCAGAGGATCAGGGTTCGGTTCCCAGCACCAACATGGTGGCTAACAACCATCTGTAACTACAGTTCCAGGAGGAGCTGATACCCTTTCCTGACCTCTGTGGAAATTGCATGCACATTGTGCCCTTTCAAACACACAGACGAAACCTCATACACATAAAATAAAAAATGTTAAAAAATAAAACAAGAAATAAAATGAAATGCAAGATATTATAACTTCAGACACTATTTCTTCCTGGTTGGAATGAATATGTATTCTCCCTCCCCCTCAATTTTCTTTTCCAGCGGTTTCTGCAGGTGGGTGGTAAGGCTGCTAATCTCAGAATTTCGAACAAGTCAAGTCATTATGTCTGTCCTTCCTACTGAGATGGATTTCTGTGTGGAATTCCTTTTATTTATTTATTTATTTTTGTCAGAATTCCCCAGAACTTTTTGAGCCTCTCCCTTTGCCTGACAATTACAATTTTGTTGCTAATGTTTTTCCTTCCACACAGAGTTCTCTGTGACTAAGGGTCTGAGAGTGTGTGGAAGGCCCTCCCACTTTTGTTTACTTTTGTTCACTGTGTGGTCTCTTCCTGGTTGCCCTGTTCAGTAAGACTGCACCAAGATTAGCAACATATTTGCAATCCTTTGCATGTTGTGATGTATGTTCCTTCTCCAGGGCAATGGTGGATAATCTCATCTTCAAGCTCCCATTCAGGGACTAAATCTCTGATAAACAGACACCACCACTGTTTAGTAATAAAAATAAAACACTTGGGGCTGGAGAGATGGCTCAGTGTTAAGTTCACTGGCTGCTCTTGAAGAGGATCTAGGTTTTGTTTCTAGCACCCACATGGTGGCTAACAGCTGGACATAATTCCAGTTCCAGGGGATCCAACACCCTCTTCTGGTTTCTGTAGGCATTGCATGCATGAGTGCACTTATATACATATAGGCAAAACACACATATAAAATAAATTTTTTTTTAATGGCACATTTCTACCTTCTTCTTGCCCTAAGACAAAAGGTCTGATGGCATTTTCTTCTATCTCAGGGCAGGGTCTCTCTTCCTGCCCCTTTTCTAGTTGACTAATCAGACCAGTTTAGGTAAAACCAAGGCTTGACCTGGACATATATCACTGAGCTTGAAGCTGTGATCTATGGACTTTATCTTCTTTGTTTAAGCTGACCAATCCAAAACTAGGGGAGGAGGACCAGCCCCATACCACTCCAAATACTCTAAAGGCCCAAGCTCTCCCAGGGGTTTTGGAATTTTTGGTGTCCAAATATTCTCTCTATTTACAGAGGACTGTTTTTTATATGTGTATATGTGTGTTTCTTTACTTTTAATAAAGTTTGTAGCCTGCTGCATCTGAGATTTTTAAGCTCTTTAGTTGGTAGAGAAAACAAACCTGATCGAGATCTCTAGATGGTGACATTATATCATACTTCTGCTTTCTGTTCACTGTCTGCACTACATCAGTCTTTCTCTATCCACGGTATTTCCAGTTCTCTGCTGCATCTCCACAGTCCATTGATCTTTCTCCGGTGTCTTAGTTTCTTTTTCTATTGCTATGATAAAACTCTATGACCCAAACCAACTTGGGGCTGAAAGGATTTATTTGGCTTACAGGTCCTGATTACAGTTCATCACTGAGGGAAGCCAGGGCAAGAACTCAGGAACCAGGAGTCAGGAACTGAAGCACAGATTATGGAGGAACACTGCTTACTGGCTTGCTCTTCTGACTTGTGCTCAGCCTGCTTTCTTGTATACCCCAGGACCACCTGCCTAGGGGTAGCACTACCCACAGTCAGCTGGGCCCTTCCACATCACTCAACAGTCAAAGAAAATGCCTTATAGACACGGGCATAGGCCAGTCTGGTACGGGAAATTCCCCAGGTGTGTCAAGTTGAGAACTGAAGCCAACCATGACACCCAGCTTGCTGTTTCTGTAGTGTCTGTGTCCGGGAGTGGAGAATACCTACCTGGCAGCTACTACTGGCAGCAGCCTGCCTCAGACAGCACAGTATAGCTGGGCACTAGTTGGTGGCTGCTTCTGGCACTGATGTGAACAGAAAATAGAAACTTGTCAGGCAAATCCAGGGAAAAGACCCTGAAAGCAAGCAGTTTTGATGCTTGTGCTTGGCCAGAAGCTGAAAATGTCCTTGGTCCTATAGGTCAAGAATACTGGAAGGGAGTCTGGTTAGTTACCTCTCTTTTCCTAATTGAGTAGCCCTGCCTGGAAACTATCCAGGAGAATGTGATCAGAACTGAGAGGCACCTGGACAAGCCAACTCAAACCCTTCTCATGACTTAGTTTCTGTCTTAAAAAAAGCCTTTGTGCTAACAGATTGGAGGTATCCCATTTCCTAAGACCTACTCCTGGTAGTTAGAGGTTCTGCCTTCTTTCTCAAAAGCTGCCACCTATAATCCTATATAAAAAAACTTCCTTCTGAAACTTACCCTCTTGTAGTTCATAAATTTCATTCTTTGAATTCTTAAGACAAGAACCCAAAGACCTGGCTCAGGGTGGCCTTGGTGGTCATTGATTTTTCTAGAACCCTGGACCCACAAACTACAGCCCACTTGAGGCTAGACAGGCTCCATTGCTCTAGGGACACCCCACTTTCCCAAATCATCTCCTTCTTTGTGGTGATATTACCTAGATTTATTTTTTTCCTTTTCACCTTTTCTTTTGTAGGTAAAGAGACTGTAAGAATATTTCTTGATTCTTCTCTTTCATCTGGTGGTACAGATGTAGCTTTGAATCTGCCATCTTACTTTTGTCACTGTCTCTTTTAAAAGAGTAATTATTCCATGTCCTTATCTTAGTTATGGAATGCAGTCATTTAAGAGTTAATTAGAGAATTTGGATTTGCTTTACTCTGGCTGGTCTGGAAATTTATTTCTGTGGTTTTGTTAACGATCCCGCTTTCTCTGACTAGAGGCTCCAAAGGGGGAAGGGAACTCCTCAGGGTGCTGATGGCAGTGCTGTCTGCCTCTGTCTGCCAAGCTTTTGTTATATCTTCTTGATATAACTGAAAAAAAAAAACCCCATCAGTTTACCCCAGAGACAGCGCTGGTGACAGATCAAAGTAACAATTCCACCCAAATTAGTGAATCATTGAGTTTACTGGGCTTACTTAGAGGCATACAAGTTACCCCAACAGCCAGATCACCTCAAAGTCCTGCTCTATCTTGAATAACAAGTTCATGGAAGATGTGTCATGGAGTCCAACGTTTAGTTAACCTTCCACTTTCTATCTACCCTAGTATCTCTCAAGATCACTTGCACTTGAAGAGGGCAGGAAGGAGTAATAGATGGACCCCAACCTGAAGGTACTGTGAGCCTCCTTCTTTTCTTCTATTGAATAGTATCGATAGCCCCAGTAACCTACTATAGACTTAAGTATCACTGTAAAGTTTTGCTGATTTCATTGCCCTGACTCCCCAGCTAAGATGGGAATGGGATGGTCATAATATGCTGGGAGGTAAAGGCTGTACTATAATACAGAATGAATTCTTAGTTATCAGAACCTCAGATCTAATACTACTTTGTAATACTCTCTCAGCTCAGCCATATTATTATATTATCTCCTTTCTTTTAAGAATTAATCAGTCCTTTCATCATTGAGTTTGGGCATAATTTTCAGAGATTATATATATAAAATAATAGCTTTTGTTTGTTTCTTGAGGCAAGTTCTTATGTAGACTAAGCAGGCCTTGAACTCCTGATCCTTCTGCCTCTGTATCCTGAGTACTGGGATTGCATGATTGCACTACCATATCCAGCTTATAACTTTAGTGTTTAAAACCTGAATATAGTATTTAACTAGAACCTCATTTTTCTAATTATGAGTTGTCCTATTTCTGTCTATAGGGAAGTTTCATCCAGATGCTGGATTCTCTCCCAGCACCTATGGGAAAAGAATACCATATCTTTGGTTGTCATTGATCCCTCCTGGCATCCCCTCTCAGGCATACTGACTCTTTCTGCCTATGTAAGTCATCGAATTTTATCTTTTTGGATAATTATGAAAGTTTTGCTGAATTGATTTTAGAAGATTCTAGAATAACATGTTCTGTTTTCAATTTGATAGTCATAAAAACATCTTTAGGTCTATGAGTTTTCTCCATGTTGAGCCTCCACTATATGTCAAAAGAAAATTTTAATGCTTTTCTAAGATATATTGAAGTCATGAGAATTCAGCTAAGGTGCTGTAAGCTCTCTCTGCTTGGTCACCATGTGTAGCATGCATGAGTATGTTCTAAGTCTTATGTACAAAGCATGGTTTGGATTTCCTCTGTGCTCATATAAATTTACACTAGGTTCTTTCTGAGAGAGGCAGAGCCACTTATGGATACTTGCTCATCTCTATTTCTTGCTTTTCTTCTGACCATGATGTTAAGAGAGCTTCCTTTGTGGGTTGAAAATCTTGCTGCAAATAGTCTTCTATTTGTTATTTGGATTTAGAGGCATCAATGGCAATAAGTTAAGGCCTTTGGGCTCTGGGTTGCTTGTGATAGTTCTTTTGACTCCTGAAAAATAAAAAAGGATGTAATTTACATGACTTTTCTATCAGCTCTGTGTGTGTGCGCGCGTGCACGCACGCATGTGCTTGTGTGCGTGTGTTCCTGTGTGTATGTGTGTGTGTGTGAGGGAGAGAGAGAGAGAGAGAGAGAGAGAGAGAAAGAGAGAGTGTGTGTGTGTGTGTGTGTGTGTTGGCTTCCCTTAGTTTTTTGGGGTCTTAGTTTTGGAGATACACGTGTGCTCTTCTCACTGTTGCTTCCCATTTAAATATGCCAACCATACCAACCTCAGTTGTTCTTCAGGATATGTCAGATTTTAAGAATGACAGACCAGGAAACCTGACAATTGTCCCTGACAATTTCTTGGAGCAGAAATCCCTACTTTGATTTGCTTGATCTGGACCAACAACCCTATACCCAGACTTCAGTTTTGTCAGTATCTGCTTTGTGTTTTAGCTTTTATTATTTTTCTTTATATATAGCTAAACCTACTTCTAAATGACATGGCTACCGTTATTATTTTAAACTTGAGTCTCTGAGTGTTGAATGGACACAAAGCTGAACTGGATACAATATCAGCCCTAGGCTCAAGGGGCTCATGAGCCAGTATAAGGAGTCAAAGCTGTACAACTCCCTTTGGTACAGGGTAAAGTAGGAATGAAAGTGCTATGAATTCTGAAGATCCAGATATATCAAGTTCAGTACAGAGTAAATATGATGAGTGACTCAGCAGAAGATGGAAAGAAATAAGAAGTTGGAAAAGATGGATGGAGACAAGAAGGGAAGGGCTTTGCAAGCAGAATGGACAGCATGAGCAAAGTGGCCGCATGAAGTCTGCTCAAGGAATGCCAGGTCGCCCTAACTGGCGACATTTTGTATGGAGAAGATTGCAGGAGAGAGGTCGTGGAAACTTCCTAGACTGAAGTTCTGATCTTCCAGAATCAATATGGAAAAGAGTAGTAAGGTTTTCTCTGTCTTATTTCTATGTACTTAACCTGCATAATCAGTGCATATAGCTTTCTTCAATCAAAGATATTAGAATTCCTTTGTGGATTATTAATTAATTATAGTTTTGCAGATCAAACTCAGGCTTCATACATACTAGGCAAATGCTCTAGCATTGAGCTATATCTCTAATTAAAATTCTTTTAAAGTATTTTTGCACTTATTTGCCTATTTATTACTCTGTGTATGTGAGCTACATCTCCAGCTAAAATTCTTTTAAAGTATTTTTACACTTATTTGCTTATTTATCCCCCCCCCCACCCATATGCTGTTGTCACAGTGCACACATGGAGATCAGAGGACAACTTGTGGGAGTTGGTCCTTCCACTATGTGGGTCCTGGCCATCCAATTCAGGTTGTCAGGCCTGGGGCAAGCCATTTCACTGGCTCCCAGACCCTAGAATTTTTTAAGTTAGAAAGCAAATGAAAAACCAGTGTCATTCTTTAGCTTGTACAATTCAAACTAGTATCTAGCACCAAGACCATATGTTTAGAAGCCAAATTTTGTTCCAAAAGAAAGTGAACTTTCTGAATTCATTTAAAGGCTGACAGCGGAGTGCAGAGGCCTCAGATCTTATCCTGTTTTAAACATTTTCCCTCCCTTTTGTTGTCTAGTCCTGTAGGCTTGATGCCAATGTATGAGTTAAGAATAAAGCAGTACTGCTATGGGAGGGTGCTATCTGGGAAGTGGGTATAAAAAAATAAAAGATAAATAAATAAATAAAAAAGAATAAAGCAGTACAGAGTTGGGTTAGATCATCTCCTGACCCTTGATCTCCAGGAAAGCCTAACACTACCGGAGAGATGACTGTGTCTTTTAGCTAGTAGTTGTTGTTCCTGGCCAGGAGCCTCTGGAAGGAAATCATTTTACTTAGGACTTGACTAGTGTTGGAAAAAAAATGAAATACCTTGATGAGTGCTGTAAGAACTCTGCATTTTGATAGAAAACTCTGTTTAAAATGTTGATTTAGATTTACTTGCTAAGCTTGCCTGTTCTGCCTGATTGTATCTACCACACATGGATGATTAACCTAGTTGAAATGCTAAGAA
>NW_008360322.1:2488571-2505707 GCF_000622305.1 Nannospalax galili
ATTCTCGCTGGGGTGATCAGAAAGGTATGGCATTCAGCATAAACCTGAGTCAAGTGAAGGGGGTGGGTCATAAGTGTAACTGAGAGACACTTCCAGGTAGAAGAGGTGGTAGGTGGTAAGTACTGAGGCTCAGAATCAGGACTGTGTTGGGGAAAAAAAAAATGAAATACCTTGATGAATGCTGTAAGAACTCTGCATTTTGATAGAAAACTCTGTTTAAAATGTTGATTTAGATTTACTTGCTAAGCTTGCCTGTTCTGCCTGATTGTATCTACCACACATGGATGATTAACCTAGTTGAAATGCTAAGAATTGAAGTGCTGTAAACCTCCTTCCTGGACCCTGGACCCCAGACTCAGTTGATTTACAATGTGTCCTGTAGGCCTGTTTGCACATACCAGATAACCGATAAGGAACAAAGAGAGGGAAGTTGCACCAGGCTTACACCAGATCTAGCCTTCCTGGAAAAGATGTTTAACCGAAACTATAGCTTTTAGAAGATGTTTGATCAAAGTGTATGCTGAGGAATGCTTTTTGTGTAATGACTATGTGAGCCTATATAATCTGTACCTAAAACTGAATGGGGGTTGATCGTTCTGACCAGACTTGCATGACTTGGGAAGCCGGTCGACCCCAGCTAGCTGGAAAAAGTAAAGACTCTGCTTGATTTTTACATCTCCAATCCCATGTATTTGTTATCTGGAGGGGACCCATTGAGTCACGGACCCTAACAACTAGATGGGAATAACACATTCTGGTGCCTGGCCTTGGTAATGCTCTGTAACCCCCATCAACTTCAGAAGCTGCTAGGTGGGGTGTATGATTACCCATGGCAAACATGGCCTCAGGTGCTACTGGAGAGGGAGTAGGGTTCACCTTCCAGGTACTCTGGAGCCTGGGGTGCAACTTGAGGACTTGTGATCAGGAATCTGTGGTGAAAAGCCTGGTGGGGCCTCTGATGCACCTAGCCAGAGCTGCACCCCACATAGCTGATACTTCTGTCCAGGTGGAACAAATGTGCCCTTTTATGATTCCAAAGCTGTGACAGAGTGATTGTTTTGACAATGCACTTGGCTCTACAAATTAACTTTACCGCTGATTTGAATACTTGATGTGGAAAAGATTTAGCTGGATAAGAAGCACCTTTACATTATCACCAAAAATTTCAACACTGTTTGTCAATGACAGAAAATAAAGAGCTGATGGATTCTTTAAATGAATTTTACTATTGTAAATTTTTGAACGTTTGTAAATATTTGGTATAAAATTGTTTTTCTTACATTTGACAATCAAGTCTTTCATTAATGCTAACTACTTACACTGTGCCTGGATTAGTGTATTAACTATGTTTCTCATCACTATGACCTGACAGACCTGACAGACCCCCAACTTAAAGGAGGAATTATTTGTTTGAGCTAACAGTTTCAGAGGTTTCCATCCCTGGTCACTTAGTCCTGAGGTCTTAGGCAGAACATCACAGCTGTGGAAGACTATGGTTGATGAACTCTGAACCTCACTGCAAACAGAAGGCAGAGGAAAAGACATAAAAAAGACCAGGGTTAAAACAGGACCACCAGAGACATGTCCCCAGTGACCTACTTCCTCTAACTAGACTCTTCCTTCTACCTTTAGCACCTCCCGATAATGCCATAGTATTACAAATCCATCAATGATTAATCCATTCCTTATGTCAGAGCCCTCACAATCTAATGACCTCTGAAGATGTCCTCATGAACATACCCAGAGGCATGCATCAACAATCTCCTCTGAAATACCAACAGCCTGCTTGACAATCACAGCTGCAAGGTGTTTGCCACTTAGGAAATCTTGAAAGTACAAAGGCAGGTGCTCCATTTGTATAAAGCTTGGTGCTATGGTTCCTTCCTACACTCTCAAAGCTCTCCTAGGCATTTCTTAATCCAGTTGGATTGATAAACAAAATCATCACAATTAGGAATCACTTATGCCCATTGTAAGGATGAAGACTGTTTTAAAATTTATGAACCCAGAATCAAGCTCTAGTTTCTTGTCAAAAAGTGAAAAATATGTTTTATTCAAGTTCAAAGGTAGTGATTTTCCTTTAATTTATTACTAGTACATGCTATAAAACAATATTAGTTTTTCAGTAAGCCATGTATAAGATGCCCTCAAATTCCTTTCAGTTTATCACAACTGTGCATATAAAATATTACCAAATTCTGTATTTTTCATGAGAAGGGTGGGAAGCAGTGACAGAGGGGATTTACTGGGATTAGGGAAGAAGGGGGATCAAGTAAATCAGGAATCAAAGATTACAGAACTACTTAAATCCTTGTGTTGCAGCCCAGAGATAACAAGGACTAATAGAAAAATTTCTCAGTTATGGAATGGGAGTGGCCATGACCAACATAGGAACTAGAGAGTGACCAACAAGTTTAAGGGGACAAGCTGGAGCTGGACAGACAGGCCATTCACAGTCTCTCTGGTCATGGATTGGGGTAGAGCAAGAAATGCAGGAATTCCCATTTGCCCCAGGGAGGAGTTACAGTGCTACTGTTATTAGGGCTTGAATCGAGAACACAGAGATTACCCTAGGTGAGACTTTGTATCCTGGGGACAGATAAATAGGACTGCAGTCCCATACTGGGGCATTCTCACACCACTCTCAAATACCCCATGATCCTTTGTACTTCAAGAGTCAGCTCAGTCACTCTGCAGGAAGGATCAGTGGCCAGAGGATGCTATCATGGCCAGATAACCCCTTCCTACTGCTGCCAGGAAGGCATTGAGAGCTGCTTTTCTATCTCAGGGAACAAACAAATTGTGAGGGAGCAAAATGCAAAAAACTAAACATTTGGAAAAGAGGGTCTAATCATCCCAGAGAGCTCACAAAAACTAGACATGAGATGAAGCCGACCGAAAAGACTGAGCATCTAAACCTCATCACTTAAATTGGTTTAAATAGAAGATATTTAATATTAGTAATTGCAAGTCAACACTATCCATGCTGCTTAACTAGGTGTGGCTTGATGAGGATGGTCAAAGGAAGCCAAGAAGAACACAGCACGAGGCAATGATTGCATCCGTCTCCTCTGCCAGTCAAAGGGTGTTGTTTTCTTTTCCTAGGCCTTGAAAGGTTTATTGGTATCAGTGGTGCTTTCCAAATTGTAGACTTCCTTGGTCTCCTGAAACCTCAGCTCCTGGAACCGGAACCCCCACCTCCACTTTCCCCAACAATCCAAAATAGAATATTTTTGATGGAAATTTTAAGGTTCCCTGTTAGAGCTATCATGTGGGATTTCATTTGAGCTCTAAAATAATCTGGCCTAATGAATATGCTTATTACAAGCTTTTTTTTCAGTTCACATATCCTTTTCCTGAATCTTAAAATATATGAAAATACTTTCAATAGCAGAATAGTGATGAATCTCTTTACATAAAGAGACTATATCTAGAGTTTGTTTTTTAAAATCCTGCCATGGAAGTATCACTAAAAACATCCTCCCAGGTCTGCAGAGAGGATTTTGGAAACAAAGTATGATGTATTAATTCAAACTCTTTGCTTCCCACATACCATGTAATATTCCTTTTTAAATTTAACTTAATTTTTTTTGATTTATTTATAAGTATTTTACATGTGTTCTAGTTTGCTTTCAACTGCTGTGACAAAACACTCTGACCCAAATCAATTTGGATAGGAAAGGGTTTATTTGGCTTATAGCACAGTCCATCATCAAGGAAAGCCAGGGTAGGCACTGGGCAGAAACCTGGAGTGCAGCCCATGGAGGAACACTGCCTCCTGACTTACTGCCATGGCCATGCTCAGCCTGCTTTCTTATAAAATACAGGATCACATGCCCAGGGGTGGCACTGTTAACAGTGGGCTGGGTCCTCCCACATCACTCAACAATCAAGAAAATATCCCATAGACATGGTCACAGGCCAGTCCCAAGGAGGAAATTCCTCAGTTGAAGCTCCCTCTACCCAAGTGTGTCAGGTTGATAACTAAAGCACAATGTCAATGAATAGTTTTGTCTGCATGTATGTAAAAAATGCACCTGTGTCGTGCATTGCCCTTGGAGGTCAGAGGAGGGCATCGGATCCCCTGGAATTGGACTCAGGGACTGCTGTTAGCCACTGGATACTGGGAACTGAACCTGGGTCTTCTGCAAGAGCAGCCATTGCTCTTAACTGCTGAGCCCTCTTTCCAGCCCCTCTTCTTCAAATTTAAAGCTGAAAATATTAGATGATTATGTCTAATGTCAAATATTTTTTCAGTCATAAAATGTGAATTATGAAATGCCTGTCATGTGTCTCTTGGTAGTCTCTTGGATGAAGAAAAATAAATGTGAAAGCACAGGGGTGGGGGTTGGAGGGAGGGGGGATGCCCTGTGCGCTGTGGTGGTGCGCCTTGCTTCAGTGCCCCACCCTGCCATCACATTCTGCTGGGAATCTGGCCTCACCTCACCCGTTCTTTCTCTTTCTCCATGAGATGCATTTTAATGTGTCTCTTTTCTCTTGAAAAACTCAAAATTTATCCCTCATAGTATGGGAGTCACATAGTTAATAAACTTTATGACTTAAAAATTACCATTTTTACTGTTTTCTTTTTTATTTTTGAGACAGAGTTTGTTAAGTAACCCAGCCTGGCCTAGAACTCAAGGCAATCCCCATGCCTCAGCCTCCTAAGTGCTGAAGTTACAAGTGTGCACCACCATATGTTGCTGCTGTTCTCTTTTAAATTGAAATCTTCAAACTAGAGATGGAAAAATATGGATATTGCTTATTAAGATAAAGCTTTCTGTACTGCTTTTGTTTTATGTAATTAAATGAAGTATTGCAATGAATAGTAGGATTATAAAAATTAACTTATAAATGATAGGTGCTTTAAAGAGGCATCAGTTCATTAATATATCAGAGTTCTAATAGCTAAAACTCCTTTTTTCTCAGGGTCCTCCCACCTCACTGGATTCCTGGGTGTCCTTTACTTCCAGGACATAGTGCTGGGATTTCAGACCAGAGTGCTTTGTTGTGAAACACTGAGGAGAGAGTCTTCTGGTGATGATACGGTGGTGCTTTCCTTTATTCTGAAATTCTCTTTAAATAAGAAAAGATAATGTGTTCACTGTTTAAATTTGTTATAAGCATTTGTTTCTTTGTAAAAGGGGAACCAGTAAGGTTTTCCATGTTTATTGTTCTTTGACTCTGGATAATTTAACTCTTGGAGCAATTCTGTTTGGTAAATGCAATTCATTTATGCACAGTGGCAACAGCCATCAAAAGCTTTTGTAAAAGAAGCTCATAGGACAGAGTGGAAAGTGAAGCATTCCTCCATTACTCTGCAGGGGCTCTTCAAAGTGCTTTGGAAACAGAAGGTGCAATATGCATGCTAAGTAGCCCCTATATTTCTGGAGAGAAGTTCAGCAAATGCAATCAGGCTCTGCTCATGCTGACCATCTGCAGCCACCTCCACACGGATACTTAATGTAGATGACATTACTGGCAAAACTCCCAACAGATCTTTCTTTCTTTCCGTCTACAACAATGATATAATTTCCGAAACAGTAAGAACAATTCATTTTTTTTGCAGAAACTTTGTGCATTTCCAAAAGTGAGAAGAAAGCCAGGCAAATAGTGTTAATATAGCAGGCACTTGGCATTTGTTGATTTGACTTGGTTTTTATTTATATTTAATTTTTAAGAAAATCTAATTAATGTAGTTTGGTTTATAGAGACAGGGTCTCCCTGTAGCCCCAGATGGCCTGGCTATGTAGACCTGGCTGGTCTCAATCTCGTAGACATCTGCATGCCTCTGCTTCCTGAGTGCTGAGATTAAAGGTGTGTGTGCCACCATGCCTAGCCTAATTTTCTTTAGAATTTTTATTACAAAGAATATATAAACAGAAAAGAAAACTCACAAAAACCTTTCCACATGGAAAAAAAATCACTCCACATTTTGAGGTATGATCTGGAACATATATGTGTATACATTTCCATTTTTCTTTCAAAAATATTTTATTTATTATTTTAATTTTTATTAAAATAATTGTAGTATTGCCTGCATGTATGCAAGTATACCTGTGTCATCCAATGCCCCCAGAAGTCAGAAGAAGGCATCGGGCCAAACCCTGGAACTGGAGTTATTGATTGTTGTTAGCTGCCATGCGGGTGCTGGGAATCGAACCCAGGTCCTCTGAAAGAGCAGCCAGTGCTCTTAACCTCTGAGTCATTTTTCCAGCCCACATTTCTATTTTTTATATATTCTTTCATGCAATACACACTCACAAAATATGCTGTTTTCATTAGATAATATCATAGATATGTTTTACAACAAATATATATTTACTAAAATAGGTAATAGAAATATATTCAATAAAATGCCTTGACTTTTCCATTGCTTTTAAGATCACTTACGTGCTTTTGAATGCACCTAAGAGGATGTCAGCACTAGATGGCGCTCTGTTACCATGAAGACTGCAGGGGGTTGGTGGTGACTGCATCCTCTCTAATTTTGTAATTAGCCAACAGTGTAGATAAGCAGAGGTTTAATTTAAGTAATTTCCCTCTCATTATACTTTACAAGAAATCATGACCTTTCAAAAGAATGGAGGAGGGACAGGGACCTACTGTATTATTTTAGCTTTGCATAAAGCAAGTTCAATTTGGTTTAATTCTCACTTTGAAGGAGAGCATGCCAGGCTGCTGGCAGTCTGGCTTCACAGTGTGTGGCACTGGTAATGGCCTAGGGAAGCATTCCTTCTGCCACTGGGTCATGGGAGCAGTCAGGAGGTGACTTGAAATTTGGAGAAATGAATGTGCACAATTAATTCTCACAATGAGAATGTGCTTTCTAGTCTTTCCGTCTCTGAAAGCCATTACCTATTTAATTCTCATTAGAATAAAAGTATTGTTTTTCTCATAGTCCTTGAAAATCTCCATAATGTGTAAAGGACCTTTGCCTTTAAAAACAATTTATAGTGATTTAAAGAATAATTGATAGTTAAGCCTTACATAATATATAAGAGAAAATTCTAGCAGGGGAGATTACTGGCTTTAGGTGTAAATTGAATTAGCTTTGTGGGGACAGGGAATATTTCTTAGCCTTCCACAGTTAATGGTGTGAGGTGATGCGGTATTTCAATTTGCTAATCTGTGTTTTGATCTGATCAGTGTTTAAAACATTCGAAAGAGGTTGGGTCCTTTAAAGAATCTTCTAGAAGAGGAAATAAGTACTTCGGCAGGGTTTGGGCTTCTGAATGACTGTGTTATTATAATGAGATGCTTGGTTCCATATTTATGTATAATTTGGATTTATGATTTATTAAGACAGTCTCTGCTTACTGAAAAAGGAAGTCAGGCAAGAGAAATTTCACAAAGTAAGCCAGAGAAGCTATAGGGAGGCTTGACTCAGGAGGACAGATGCTGTTGTGAGCAGACTGAGGTTCTCAGCTGTGTTGCTGCAGTTTACTCTGATGCTCAGGGCGGTTTCTGTTTTCAAGGGAAACATAGCAACATCAGTCAGAGACCAAGCAAAGTTCTAATATGATTACTCAATATTAGCTTGCACAGTATTTAGAGAACATAAATACGTGAAGCTGAGCTTTGGAAGTTGATGGGATCAAGAACAAGTGTGCAAAAATAAGAAAGAAAGAATCACAAAGTTGGCAGAATTCAATCTGATTCCAGTGTTGGAGGAATTGGTACTCTTCCTCACATGTAAAGTAAAAATGCTAGTTAGGATGAAATGCAACCATTTCTCCCCTCAGCTTATGTATGTTATTTTTTAAATGAGTACTAAATTATTTAGAGTATTATATATTGTTATTTAGAGTATTATATATTGTTATATTGTTAAAGTATTTATTTTGCCCCAGGGTGCCATGATCATGGAAAGTTTGGGAACCCGAGGACTACTCCCATTTGAAGTCAGTGCATGATGCCTGGTGAGCAGAGACAGGCATGTGCTTGTCCCAGATCCTTTGTTCCCACTGCTCCTTTCTGGCCCTCAATTTTCTCAAATAACTGGTTAGCTGAATTTATCATTTTCAGGAGTTAAAAATTTTTTATTGAGCTTTTTAAATTTCATATAACAGTTCTTAATTAAATTTAGACTCCCTCCCCCATCCATGCCCCCCATCTCCCCACTGGACTTAATGTATTCCACCATACATGTTAAGAACTATATAGTCAAACATTTGTATCCAGATGTCCTTCAGTGCAAATTGATCCACTGGAGTCTAACCAGCCCATCTAGAGATCGCAAGGCATACTCTCCCTCTCCCAGTAGCAATCAGTCTCCAATAGTTCTCAATCTAGGGCAGGCCCACCATCCATTTCCATTTCTCTCCTCCCCTCTGGGCCCTTGTTTAATTGAGTTGGCATGGGTCCTGTGCTCGATGCCACCATTGCCACATATTCACATGTACAAGCTTCCAGTGGCCTCTGCTTCCCTGTGTTCATGAACCAGCCCTTGTTCTTAAAATCTTTCTGCTCCCTCTTCAGCAGTGGTGAAGTTCCATATAGGAGTCCTGCTCAGGGGTACGCACTTTGCAGTCCCTTATTCTTCAAAACTTGGCCAGTTGTGGCCTGTATGTATCTCACTCTGTTTTATAAGAAAGCTTCACTAGTGAGAGTTGAGGGATGCATTAGTTTTCTCTCTAGCCTGTGTTCTGCTATGTTTCATGAGTCTTAGGTGTAGATGTTCAACTGTAGATGTATCACCTAGGACTGGGCATCTCTCAGATATATATTCTCTGTGTCTGACCAGTTGTGGAATTCTGCAGTAGCCTCCATATGTTGCAAAAAGAAAGTTCTTTGATAAGTGATGAACAGTACGCTTGTCAGAGTTCTGGGTGGGCAGGTCTATCTGGCTGATCGGGGGAGCCAGGGAAGATGAAGATGGGGAACCACCTGAGGAGGGACTTAGCAATCTATGCTAGGGTGCTGTGTTAGTCTGGGTTAGGAAGCTAGTCCAGGGATCTGAGGCTGAGGAATTGGAGCCCACCTGGGTCCAAGACTGGCAGGAGACAGTGCAGGATTTTCTTGCTCAGATTTTACCTACTAAAGGCAGCCTATACCTATGTCTCCATTTTTTGTTGCACCTCATTTTCTTGGTGCTCAGCTGCCTCCTCATCACTCTTTCCCCCCTATTTTCATGTAACCTTTCAATATGCTGTATAACTGTTCTTTATTGATTATTTATGTCATTTATTATTTGTTCTCACTAAACTGAAAGTGTTACATGGGAAAGGTTTTATTTTTTCTTTATTTAAAAAAAAACTAACTAAAAACATATAAATAAGTTTGGAGCAGTGCCTGGAACACAGAGTTCTTGGTAAATACTTGGTAAAATGGTCAGTGGCATTTCAAGCCTAGTAAATACGTGTTTTCTTATAAAATTTATAGAAAATAATATAGAAAAAAAATCTTAGGAACTCTTTCTTGCTGTGAAAGTGCTTTGTGATTCATACAGCCTAAAAATAGCTAATTAATACTTTTTGTTGTTATTACTGCTTAAATTCCTCTTTATTATTAAATAATACTTATTATTTAAGTTATTAGTTCTTTGAAAATTTAATAAATGCATTTTGATCATATCCATCCCCTCTCCTGCCTCTCCTCCCAGATCCACCCAACCTCCCTACCCATTGAGCTTTGTGTTCTTTTTTAAAGTCCAATTTGGCTGCCCAAATACTCTTGGGTGTGGGGATATCCCCTGGAGGATGTTGACCTATCAGGCAGCACACCATTAAAGACAACTGATTCCCCCTGCTCTAGAAATTAAAAATTACCCATAGTTCCTCAGCTAGGATCTGACTTCTGCCTACAGCCTCTCCTCCATTCTGTGGTTTTTGTCTGGTTTAAGCTTGCTCAGGTCTTGTGCATGTGTCACAATGGTTTTAAGCTCATATGTGCAACTACCCTGCTGTATGTGGAAAACGCTGTTTTATTGTAGTCATACAGTGACTCTGGCTTTTATAGTCCTTTTGCCTCCTCTTTCATGATGATCCCTGAGCAAGCTTTAGGAGGAGGAGATTTATATAGATATCCCATTTAGGATTGAGCATTCTGCAGTCTCTTATTCTCTGCACCCTGCACCTTGACCAATTGTGGGTCTATGTGTAAACCACCATCTGCTGCAAAAGAAGCTTCTCTGATTAGGGCTGAGAGACATATTAATCTATGGATATAAGAAGTCATTGGGAGTCAGTTCAGTACTATGTCCATTTAGCAGAATAATAATAATAGGTTCTCCCCTAGGGTCTGTGAACTATCTAGCCACAGATTCTTGACCCCAAATAATGGTGCCAGCTTTTGGCTCCATCTGGTGGGGTGGGCCTTAAATCCCCAAAGGAAAGTACTTGGCTAGTCTTGTGATATTTATGCCACTGTTGCACCAATAGGCATATCTTTCCAGGTCAGTCATTATTTTAGTTATCGGAGTACACAGCTGGGTAAGACTGATGATTACTTTCCTGCTTTGGTAGTACACACAGCACCTTCCAGTACTATGAAAGCTGGCCAGGAGGGAATGACGCTTCCAGGTCAGTGCCAGATTGATTTCTCCATGTTCTGTGACTCAGGTATGTAGTGTCTTCAGCAACAGAGTCTTAACATCAAGTTCTAAGGGTAATCAAAAGCAATGGAAATAACGTAATATTTGGGGCATCTATGGGACCCCACTGGCCAGAAACTCCAAAAGAGGTGTCCTAGTTGGCTTCTCTGTTGGTACAACAAACATCATGACCAAAAACAACCTGGAGAAGGAAAAGTTTATTTGACTTAGACATCCTGGTCACAGTCCATCATTGAGGAAAGTCAGGGCAAGGACTCAAGCAGGCAAGAAATTTGGAGACAGGAACTAAAATAGAGAATGTAGAGGAATACGATTTACTGGCTTGTTCTGCCTGGTTTGCTCAATTACCTTTCTTATACATCCCAGGCAACCTGCCCACAAATGGCATCCCCCCTCCACAGTGAACTGGGCTCTCCTAAATCAATTATCAATTAAGAAAATGCCTCCTAGATATGACCAAGGCCACTCTGATGGAGGAAATTGTTCATTTGAATTTCCCTCTTCCTAGGGGTCTCTAGTTTGTGTCAAGTTGACAAAACTAACTAGCACAAGAGGTAACCCATTCCTGGCTCTGCGATTTTTATTTGCTAGCCTTTAATGTCTAGTAGGGACATTTTCTCATTATAGGGCAACTCCATTTAAGCTCTTTTTTGTATGTATATGTATATATTTTAGGAAGACTCTACAGTATTAGGTTTCCATATAGCTTTTTTCAAAAGGCTTTTAGTGTTAGTTATTCCTCTCCATATTCCATCTTCAACCCTGCACCCTCCCACCCCTTATAACCCCTCCTGTTCCATTATTCTCCTTTCTTCCTTTATATCACTGTATTCTTTTAAAATATTTTATTTTTATTTTATGTGTATGAGTGTATTGCCTGCATGTGTGTATGTGCACTTGTGTCGTGCAGTGCCTGCGGAGGTCAAAAAAGGTGTTGAATGCCCTGGAACTGGAGTTACAGACCATTGTTAGCCACCATGTGGGTGCTGGGAACTGGTCCTGGGTCCTTTGCAAGAGCAGTGAGTGTTATTAACCACTCAGTCATCTCTCCAGCCCCTATATCACTGTATTCTAGCTCTTCTCCTTTGAAAGCCCTCTCCCCTATGGTTCCTTAGATTCTTGACTGATACGGGTTTTCCAATTGAAATACACATACCCAAGGATTCAAAGCTAGAATCCACTTATAAGAAAGAACATGTGATGTTTATCGTTCTAGGTTTGGGTTACCTCACTCAGGCTGATTGTTTCCAGCTCCATCCATTTACCTGTGAATTTTGTAACTTCTTTTTTCATAACAGCTGAGTTATCTTGAACCCATTAGTTAGCCTGAAAACCATTTTGGGAGTATAATTACGTGTGTGTGATGTTCTAATATTATGAATACTTTATGTTTATGCTTTGAACCAGTTTGCTTCAACCATTTCTGTTGCCACATGGGAATGGTGAAAATTCTTCATTATTGCATTTTAGTAACATCAACTGCAGTGTTATTGCAGTTTTTTAAAAAGTATTTTGTTTATTACTTTTATTTTATGTGTATGAGTGTATTGCTTGTAAATGTACCCATGTTGTGCAATGCCTACAAAAGAGGGTGTTGGATCCTCTGGAACTGGGATTACAGATAGTTGTTAGCTGCCATGTGGATGCTGGGATTCAAACCCAGATCTTATACGAGAGCAGCCAGTGCTCTTAACCACTGAGCATCTCTCTATCCACTAAAAATTAGTTTTTGAAGTTAGTCTATAAAGCAATGGGTTGCATTATGGGATTTTCATACATATTTTGTTCTTACTCATTTTCCCTCCACACATCCCCCACCCCACTAACTCCCTCTTTCAGGTCCTTTTCCTACCCCACCCCCATAGACTCCCTTCAGCTTTCTTATCCCATGAATTCCATGATTCTCTTTTCTCCCACTTGTCTTTAAATTCTCATCTTTCCGTGTCAAGAACTCCCTTTTGGTTTTATGACCTGGAATTCCTCCCCTACATATGTACAAGTTAAAATCCAAGATTTGTATAGGAAAGAAAACATGTGGTGTTTGTCCTTTTGAGTATGGCTTATTTCACTTACCATAAGGATTCCTAGTTCCATCCATTTTCTGTAAAACAACATTCATTTTTCTTTATGGCTCCATAAAATCCCATTGGATATATGTGCCACATTTTCTTCATTCATTCATCTGTTGTTGGATATTGAGGCTGTCTCCATTTTGTAGCTATTATGAATAATGCAGCAATATACATGTATGTGCAAGTATCTCTGTAGTATGTTGACATAGAGTCCCTTGGCATAGAGTCAGGAGTGGTATAGCTGGGTTCTATGATAATCTATTTTCAGATTTTGAGGGATATCTACACTGACTTCCATAATGGCTACAACAGACTACATTCCTGCCAGGAGGAATAAGAGTTCTATTCTACCCATATCCACACCAATATTTGTTGTCATTTATTTTCTTGATGCAGTCATTCTGACTGACATGAGAGAGAACTCGAAGTAGTTTTGATTTTCATTTCCCTGATAGATAAGGATATTGAATACCTTTCAAATATTTATTGGCCATGCCTATTTCTTCTTCTGAGAATTGCCTGTTCATTTCATTAGCTCATTTAGTGACCGAAAGATTTCTATTTATTGGTCTTTAATTTTGCAATTCTTATTGTAGATATGAACCCCCTGTCTGATGTGTATTTGGTAAATATTTTCTCCTATTCTATGAGAGGTCTTTTTTGTCTGTTGATTGCTTTCTTGGTTGTGTAGAAGTTTTATAATTCCATGTGTCCCATTTGCTAAGTCCTGGGTTATTTCCGTCAAGACTGAATACCTTATCAGACAGTTCTCGCCTCTTTCTATGTCTTGAAGTGTTTTCTCATATTTTTCTCTAGTAGTTTAGCTTCAGGTATCATATGAATGTCTTTGATATATTTTGAATTACTTTTTCTTCAGAGTAAGAAATAGGGGTCTAGTTTCCTCCCTCTACACGTGACTGTCCAATTTCCCCAGCACTATTTGTTGAAGAGGCTGTCTCTTCTCCAAACTATGTTTTTAATGCCTTTGTAAAAACTAGATGGCCATAGCTGTGTGGGTTTTTTTCTGGGTCCTCTATTTTGTCTCATTGGTTAATATGTCTGTTTTTGTGTCAAAACCATACTTTTGTCAGTTTGACTGTGTAGTATAATTTATATCATTTATTGTGATATTTCCAACATTCTTTCTATGAGGATTGCTTTGGATATTTGGGGTCTTTTGTGATTCCATGTGAACTTGAGTTATATTTTTTCTAGTTCTGTGAAGAATGCCATTGAAATGTGATGACTTTTGCATTAAATTTATAATCTGCTTTCAGTACTATAACTATCTTACAATGTTAATCTTGCTGATCCATGACTATGGGAGGTCTCTCCACCTTCTAGTGAGTTCAATTTATTTCTTTAGTGTCTTAAAGTTTTCATTGTAGGCATCTTTTGCCTACTTGTTCAGGTTTTTTCTAGGTATTTATAATTTGAAGTTGTTGTGAATGGTATATATTACCCTAATTTTAAAAATTATCTTTATTTTATGTGTATGAGTATATTGCCTGCATGCATGTAAGTACACCCATGTCATGCAATGCCCATGGAAGTCATAAAAGGGAGTCAGATCCCATGGAACTGGAGTTATGGATAGTTGTAAGCCTCCATGTGGGTGCTGGGAATTGAATTCGGATCCTCTGCAAGGGCAGTCAGTGCTCATAACCACTGAGCCATCACTCCAGCCCAGCCCCTAAATTTTTTTTAACAGCAATTTTGTTATTGGTACATTGGAAACCTACTTATTTTTGTTGTTGATTTTGTATCTTGCTACTTTGATGAAAGTATTTATCATATCTTAGATTTTTTTGACTGAGTTGTAAAAAATTACCTTTTAAGTTATAAGATCATGTTATCCACAAACATAATTTGGCTGTTTCCTCTTTGTATAACTTTTATACCTCTTTCTCTTGTTGCTCTAGCAAAGACTTTGGATATTATTTGAATATGAATGGAGAGAGTGGGCATGCCCACTTTATGCCAGATTTTAGCACAAATGCTCTGTTTTTCCTATTTAGTATTAATGTTGACTAGCGATATGTTGTGTATAACTTTTAATATGTTGAAATGTTTCTTCTATTGCTAGTTTCTTTAGGACTTTTATCATGAAATGATGTTGAACTTTGTTAAAAGTCTTTTCGTGCCTACTGAGATAATTGTATGTGATTTCTGTCCAATTGTCTGTTTATATCTTATATTATATTTATTGATTTGCATAGGTTGAACTTCATCCCTGGTATGAAATCAGCTTGGTAGTGATGTATGTATTGTGTTATGAATTTGGCTTGCAAGTGTTTTATTGAGTTTTTTCTTTTTTTGACAACTGTCATTCATCAGGGAAAGTAGTCTATAGTTTCCTTTCTGTATTGTGTTCTTATCTAGTTTCAGTATCAAGGTAATACTGACTTTGTAGAATGAGTTTGTTAGTGTTCTTTCTTTTCTATTTTGTGGAAGTTTGAGAAGTATTGATGTTAGCTCTTCCTTAAAAGTTTGGTAGAATTCAGCAGTGAATCCATCAGGTCCTGGGTTTTTCTTTGTAGAGAGAGATAATTACTACTTTAATATTTTGCTTATTATGGGCTTGTTTAGGTTATTTATATCTTCTTGATTTAGTTTGGGTAAGTCATCTGTATTTCAAAACTTATCTACTTCTAGATTTTACAGTTTTGAAAGGTATGTTTCCAGTATATTCTCTATGATTTTTTAGATTTTATGATAGAATATTAGTTTTTTTCATCTGTGTAATATATTTCTTTAATTTTCTTTTTTCTTTATTTTTTGACAGTTTCATATATGAGCACTGTATTTACATCACCCCTACCATGTTCTCTCCCCCTTTAACTCCTCCAATATCACATCTACTTTCTCTAGCTTCATAACTTCTTCCTTGATTATTGTTGTTACATAAACATACATACATGCACGCACAAATACTCATATATGCACATATATATATAAATATGTACTGAGTCTGTTTACTGGTTCTCACATGTTACATGTGTAGCTGACCACTTAGGATAAGAAAACACATCAGTGAGATATAAATTTCCCTCTCAGGACTTCTTTTATTGTGTCTCAGAGATTTTATTGTGTTGTGTTTTCATTTTTATTTAATTCCAAGGGTTATTTTTTATCTCTCTTGATTTCTTTTTTGACCCATTCATCATTCAATAGTGTGTTATTTGATTCCATGACTTTGTATAATTTCTAGTGATTCTTTTCCTGTTGAAGTTAAGCTTTGCTACATTGTGGACAAATAAGATACCCAGTGTTATTTCAGCTATTTTGTATTTGTTGAGATTTCCCAGGTTGTGGTCTATTTTAGAGAAACTTTTGTGGACTGTTTAAAATTACTATTGAAAGCTGTGTGTTGATTGTGGTCATTTTTTTCTGTTTGGGTTCATAGTCCTATTTTGTGTTCAGTAATTACAACTTCATTTGTTTTCTTTCTGTAGCTTTGTGACTATGTTTATTCCCCTCTTTAGTCTGTAGTATTGTTTCCAGTATTCTCTCTAGGGTTTGTTTGGTGGACATACATTCTTTCACCCTATTTATTTATTTATTTATTTATTTATTTATTTATTTATTTATATTTATTTTGAAACAGTATCTCACTATGGAGCTCTGACTGACATGGAACTTTCTATGTAGACCAAGCTGGCCTCAACTCACAGAGATCCACCTGCCTCTGCCTCCTAGGTGCTGGAATTAAATGTGTACACTACCATGCCTGGCTTCTTTTGGACTATTTATATCCTGGAAAGTTTTTCTTTTCTCTTCAACTATGGCAAATAGTTTTTCTAGGTAAAGTCATCTGGGTTGGCAACTGTGGTCTTTTAGAACATGGAGTATGTTACTCCAGGCTCTTCTAGCTTTTTTTAAACAAAATTTTTAATTGATTTTTTTGTGTATTTCATACATAAAATCATCTTTATACTCCTCTTCCCCACTCCCCCACTGGAGTTCATACATTCTGTCATTTGTATTAAGGCCTACATACCAGAAGTCAACCTCAGGAGTCATTCTTCAGGTGTCATCCATCTTGTCTTTTATAATTGGGACTCTTATTGACCTGGAGCTTCCAAGTAGGCTAGGCTGGCTAGCCAGTGAGCCCCAGGAGTCTTCCTGTCTGGACTTCCCAGTACTGTGTACACCATCATGCCTGGATTTTTTTTTTTCATGTTTTGTGCATTTTTTTTTATTTTGCTGTGTACATAATGGAAAAAAAAATCAGATGAAATTTTACAGTATCTTGTCTTTACATGTTAAAGAGATTGCCAGTGCATGACAAAGTAGTAACATTAGCACATTTTGTGTTGAAATTTATAAGAAAACTTGTTTTCTGTAAATGACTTTAAAAAAAAATTTTAGGTTTACAGTTTAATTAATACAGTTATTCAATATTGTACTCCGTATAAACCCTATAAGACAGAAAATTAAATGAGGTTTTAAACTTTAAAAAAGTTCTCCATTTAATTATTAAAATACAGTTTCATACAGAGAAATTCA
>NW_008360322.1:2506617-2512292 GCF_000622305.1 Nannospalax galili
TAGACTGGACACTGGTTCAAGTCCATCTGGTGGGGTCTCCTCAGTCTCCTTGATGAAGAGGACAGGTGACCCACCCCCATTATAGGACATTTTGAGAGATGCTCATAGTCCCCTGGAACTAGTCGACCTAGGAGGGCAAGGAGCAAAAAGTGTCCTTTATGTCCCTCTGACCAAATTATTATCGACCTCAAAGTATGTGTGTTAAACACCCAAGAAGGTTATTTCCACTAGTCTGGTATTTTTAATTCCTGTGTGTCATGTAGATAAATCTTGGGCAAAGACCAGTTATTCTCAGATAAAACTTACCTAAACATATATTTCTTGATCTGCTATGTATAATTTTTCAGTAGGTTGTAGGAGTAGTATGGTTCTCTCTGGTTTTCAAAACTAGCTAGGCATTGTTTATCTCTCACATTGTCTCACACGTCCATTGCGATGGACCAGCCCAGACCAGGGCAGTTCAGTCCGACGGGAAAAGGGTCGTCGAGAGGGTGGACAAGGAGTCGACGAGTGACAAACAGACACAAAGGAGCTTGATGAAGGTCTGAGTGTATTTTTGCAGCTGCAAGGTTTGAATTATATACAGCAAAGATTGCAAAAGTTCATCATCAGCATGACTGTTCTGTAATTAGTCACTTCCTAAGATTTTCAGTAAAAGTGAAACAATTTTGCCAACCATCATGTATAGCCAAAACACATTTCTTTATCTTATCAACCTGGTACCAGTCAGCAAATTCTTGCTTTATGATACTGTGATTTCTACTACCGGCTTTTATTACACACTCAGAACTCTGCTTAGTTTTGTGATTTCATGTCAGGATGAAATTTCAGGTCAATTATGAAATAAGAACATTTAAGGAATTATCACACATAAACAATAAAATAAGACATCTTTCTCAAATGACTTGTAACATTTGACAGACCCCAGATACTAGGATATAAAATATAACATTTCCAGTTGGTATATACTAATCACAACATTTACTGAGTTTGATAAGGACACTTGTATAGAAATATATAGTGTATGCTGACTGTGTGCCACCCCCTCCCTAGGCTTCCACCCTCATTCCTTCCCCACTGCATTAGTCCTTTACTGACCTAAGAAGGCTTTGCTACTATTTTCTCATCATATGCCCATACAAGGTTTTATATATGGAAATAAAAGTTGAGATCCATGAATAAGGGAAAACAAATGAAATTTGCCTTTTTCCATTTGATATAATACACTTAACATGGGCATAAAGTCCACTTACATGCATTTTCTTGAAAATGACATAATTTTGTGCTTCTTTGTAACTTCTCTAATTTTTAAAAAGTTAAATCATGCAAACATAGGTAACACTTGAAATCTCAAGACTGTAGGAATGGATCCCCTCATATTAAAAAAAAAACAAACCTCAAATGTCATTTGACGTTCTAAATTATTTACTAATAATAGCTAGTTTTCTGTTGTCTGGCAGCTTTATGGGTAAAATAAAGTCAAATCAAAAAAATATGCTACAAAAGTTAGAAGTAGGGAATAATATGGAAAAACAATGCCATTTCAGAATACTTGAATTTATTGCAACATTAATCACAGGTGGTTATAAAATTACTGCAGTAGTGTACAATGTTCTTCAGATAATTTTATTTAGTGTGAATGTGTGAATATGTAGGTGTGTTTGTGGCTGTATCTGTGTGTGCATGTGTTTGTGCATGAAGGTGACTATAAACATGCACATGGAAGCAAGGAGAGGGCATCAAATATCTTGTTCTGTGATTATCTTGCCTTCTTTCCTTCAGACAGGAGTTCTCATGGAAACTGGAGCCAAATGGCTGCGACCAGACCCAGCTATGTCCTCTTGTCTCTGCCTTCAACAGTACTGAGGTTTCAGGCCCAATAAGTTATGCCTGAATTATTTTCTGTGTGTACTTGGAATTCAAACTGAGGTCTACTGTCTGCTAGCAAGTGTTCCTCTCCAATGAAACATCTACCTACACTGCAGTTAAATTTATGCAGCTACTTAAAACTGCATCATCTTTTAGGCCTGTCAAATCTGCTGTTGGGAAATCTTTAGGGTTTTTTTCATTATTTTTTAGGGCTGTCGAATCTGCTGTTGGGAAATCTTTAGGGTCTTTTTTATTGTTTGAACCCTCCCCTTTATTATTCCCTGGTGCTAGTAAGTTTTCCTCAGCCTTAAGTGGGTTTTCTAAGCATTGTCGGATGGCTGCTATTATGGGGAGAAAGGAAAGGGGCAAATTGTGTCTTTCCTGGATTTCCTTTTTATGAGCCAGATAGGCAATGTTAGTCCAGACCTCTGGATCAGAAATATCTGCTGATAGGATCCAGGGTACAAATTGAGATACTTCATTCTAAAATTTTGAGCTTTCTTTTTGGGAAATCTTAAGTCCTCTTGATTTAAGTAGGGCTCTAAGGGAGCGAATTTGGAGGTTTTTTTGGTGTGATGCTGAACTACCCATTATAAAAAAGAAAAGTAGTGTTGTCTGGCGTTTAATGTTCCTGGAGCAGTCTGCCACCAGGGGATTGAAACGCTCTAACTGACACAAGCCTAGCCACAGATTTAAGGTTTACAGGAAAAAAATGGCTTTTAAAATTTTTTTTATTCGTTTGTTTGTATGGTGCGAGCCACCTTGAATTTTTAAGTGCTCCGCAGGGGCTAGTTAATTTAAATTCTCACCTAACTGGTTTTAGCTTTGGTTTGAGTACCCCAGGGGCAAGATAACAAAACAGATTAGGGAAGTTTATTTTAGAAATTGACTTTAAGGCTTATGTGAAGATCCCTTAGGACTTTGGGGATTTTTTTGTTTCTAGTGGTATTAAGATAGGAAAGGAAAGTGGGGTAAAACGCTGATTTCTAAGGGAACATACCTGGGATCAAGATCTCAGGTGATTCCAGCTTTAGTCCACAGCGCAAGCCTTTCCGCAGGTTTAAGGAACTGGCAACCATCCTTGTGACTTTTAACTGGTTGCTGCATTACCAGATTTTTGTATTAGAAAGATGTATAGATAGGAGGTCTTTGTCTACACCCGTGCAGGGTGTCGGGGTCCATTAAGAGGACAAAGAACCTTCAGCTAGCATCAAGGAGTAGCCTTGACCAGAAAGCCTCAGTTGCTCCTTCATCTTTAATGGTCCCATGCAAAGACTCAGACCGAAAATAAAGGGAGGAAAAGAGAGAAGAGACTGCCAGTCCCCAAGAGTGGGGCGGCTTAGAGGCAAAGCTGCCTTTTACGCTCCTGATGGGAGGTGATAGGAAAAAGAGATTTTTGATGCCCTCCTGCTGGGAGGGATACTCACGATGTCCTCCTGATTGGAGGAACACTCCTGATAGGAGAAAGGGATTGCTGATGCCCTCCTGATGAGAGGGATACTCATGAACTCTGCGCGAGCCGCACGTTTGGGCGCCAGCTGCAGGGCGGGTCTCTCTCTCCGCAGCGGGCACAGGCAGGCTCTGTGGGTGGCTGCAGGCGGGCTCTGAGCCAAGCTGCGGGCGGCTTGGGCCAGCTGTGGGAGGCTCTCCCTTTGCTCACGGGTCGTTGGCCACCGGTCCGCGAGGGCAGGGAGAGCAGAAGCAGCGAATGGGGTCAGAACGGCCAGTGAGTGCTGATGGAAGACAGCTGTTCTGAGAAGACTGATCACAGGCTGGTCCCAGGCACAGTGAAACAGCTCAGCTCCAGACAGATTCAGTGATACAGCTCCGTTTATTAGTGGGAAAAGTAGAGAAATTATAGTGTGGAGGCAGTAGCAAAAGCCTCGGTTGATAGGTGCTCATAATATGCTTTATTTACATGTGGCAGTGGGCTTCTGTCTTCCAGACTGTCAGACAGTGCCTGATTATCACATAGAAAAAAACTGCGGGTAGTTTTTACTTCAGGTAACTATGCTAAAGGCCATGTTTCAGATAAGACCAGGCATCTTCACTTGGTGGCACTTTCAAAGTGAGCCAGGAAGAGAGCAGAAGGCCCCCTGCTGAAAAGGGGAGTCTCTCCATCAGGCACTGAGCCACTCAGGGCTATCTGGACATGGAGAAACTGCAACCCTAACAGCAGGGTTCCCCAACAAAGGTGCCCCCATTTTCCCCCTTTCTCCCTTACGAATACTCTTCTCCTATGGTCCTACTCTCTTGGGCTCCTTCTTTCCCTTTATCCCCTAGGTTCCTTGTATACCCTTCCCTCCCCCCTCCCTTAAACTAACCCAAGTTTTATCCATATCTTCCTTATTAATGTCTGTTCCCTACTGTTCTTCTCTTGCAGGTTCTTTCTTTTCCTTTAGCTCCCTGGTTCCTTTCCATCCTCCTGGTTATAGTCATGTCTGGGTACATACTCATTTATTAGGATTTGGTTCTAGGATCCACATATGAGGGAGAACATATGTTGATTTTCTTTTTCTGAGTCTGTGTTACTTCACTTAGTATAACAGTTCTAGTTCCATCAGTTTGCCTTCAAATTTCATGATTTCATCTTTCTTTACTCCATATAGGTAAGTGCACCCATTTTGTGCAATGTCCAAGGAGGACAGAAGAGGTTGTTGGATCCCCTGGAACTGGAGTTATGGACAGTTGTTAGCTCTCTTTGGGTATATACCAAGGAGTGGTATAACCGGGTCAAATTGTAGGTTAATTTGTAGTTTTTTAAGAGTTCTCCACACTGCTTTCCATAGGGGTGGAACAAGTTTGCAGCCCCACCAGCAGTGGATGACTGTTCCCCTTTCCCCACATCCTCTGCAACATCATTTGTTTTCTTGATCTTAGCCAGTCTGACTGGGGTAAGGTGGAATCTTAAAGTGGTTTTAATTTGCATTTCCCAAATTGTTAGTGATGTTGAACATCTTTTAAGATGTTTCATAGTCATCTTTACTTCTTTTTTTGAGAACTCTCTGTTAAGCTCTTTAGCCCATCTTTTAATTGGGTTGCTTCTTGTCTTGGTTCTGTTTTTTGAGTTCGTTATAAATTTTGGTTATTAAACCTCTGTCAGATGTGTCGCTGGTGAAGATGTTCTCTCATTCTGTGGGTTTTCTGTTTGCTTCCTTGGTTGTCTCCTTTGATGTACAGAAGCTTTTTAGTTTAATGAGGTCCCATTTGTTAATTCTTGCCCTTGTTTCCTGAGCAATTGATGTGTGGTTTAGAAAATCCTTTCCTACGCCTATATCTTGTAGGTTATTTCCAATGTTTTCTTCTAATAGTTTTAGGGTTTCAGGCTTTACATTGAGGTCTTTGAGCCATTTGGAATTGACTTTTGTGCAGGGTGAAAGATGGGGGTTTAGTTTCATTCCTCTACAAGTGGAGATCTAGTTTTGCCAGCACCATTTGCTGAACATGCTGTCTTTCCTCCAGTTAGTTGGCCCCTTTGTCAAATATCAAGTGGCTGTAATTGCGTTTGCTGCTATTTTGGTCTTCAATTTTGTTCCATTGGTCTATGGATCTATTTTTGTGTGCCAGTACCATGTTGTTTTTTAAGACTATAGCTCTGTAATACAGCTTGAAATCTGGTATAGTAACACCCCCGGCATTCCTCTTAGTGCTCAGGGTTGTTTTGGCTATCTGAAGTCTTTTGTGCTTCCATATGAATCTTAGGATAGTTTTTCCAATTCTGTGAAAAATGTCATGGGGATTTTGATTGGCATTGTGTTGAATATATATATGCCTTTTGGTAGGATGGTCATTTTCACAATATTAAT
>NW_008360322.1:2512447-2514734 GCF_000622305.1 Nannospalax galili
TTTGCAGCTATTGTGAAGGGGAGTGTTTCCATGTGCTCTTTCTCTGATTGCTTGTTATTGGTATATAGAAAGACTACAGATTTTGGTAGGTTAATTTTGTAACCAGCCACTTTACTGAACATGTTAATAATTTCTAGGAGTTTTTGGGTAGAATTTTTGGTGTCCCTTATATATAATATCATATCATCTTCAAAAAGGGATAATTTATCTCTTCCAATGATTACTCCTTTAATTTCCTTCTCTTGTCTTATTGCCCTTGCAAGAGTTTTAAGTGCTATGTTAAAGACAAGTGGGGGAAGTGGGGATAGTGGACAGCCTTGTCTCATTCCTGAGTTCAATGGGAATGCTTCCAGTTTTTCTCTATTCAGGATGATGTTGGTTGTGGGTTTGTCATATATGGCTTTAATTATGTTGAGGTATGTTCCCTCCAGTCCAATTCCCTCTAAGACTTTGAACATAAATGCATGTTGAATTTTGTCAAAGGACTTCTCTGCATCTATTGAGATGACCATGTGGTTCTTGTCTTTGAGACCATTTATATGATTTAAGATGTTTATTAACTTTCATATATTGAACCATCCATCCATCTCTGGGATAAAGCCAACTTGATCATGGTGGATGATCTTTTTGTTGTATGTCTGTATGTGGTTTGCAAATATCTTGTTGAGAAGTTTGCATCTATGTTCATTAAGGACATGGGTCTATAGTTTTCTTTTTTGGTTGTATCTTTAACTGGCTTTTGTATTAGAGCGATGCTAGCTTCATAGAAGGAATTTGGAAGTTCTCCCACCATTTCTATTTTTTGAATAAATTAAATCATATTGCATGCAGATCTTCTTTGAATGTCTGATAGAATTCTGCTGTAAATCCATCTGGTCCTGCGCTTGTTTTAGTTGGGAGGTTTTGTATTACTCTTTCAATTTCTTTTTGTGTAATGGGTCTGTTTAAGCTGTTAATCTCTTCTTGGTTTAGTTTTGGAGGTTCCCATGCCTTTAGATATCCATCCATTTCTTTTAGATTTTTAAATTTAGGAACATATATGTTTTTAAAGTATTCTTTGTAATGTTCTGTATCTTTCTGGTGTCTGTTGTGATGTTTCCCCTTTCATCTCTGATTTTGTTGATTTGGAGGTGCTCTTTATTTCTTTTGGTTAACTGGACTAGTGATCTGTCAATTTTATCTTTTTAAAGAACCAGCTCTTGGAATTGTTGACTCTTTGCATTGTTTTCTCTGTTTCAATTTCATTAATTTCTGCCCTGATTTTTGTTATTTCTTCTTGTCTGCTGGGTTTGGGTTTTGTTTGCTGTTTCTTTTCAAATGTGTTCAGATGCAATGTTAAGTCATTTATTTGTGTTCTTTCCAATTTTTTGATGTAGGCACTTTGAGCTATAAACTTCCCTCTAAGGACCGCTTTCAGCGTGTCCCATAGGTTTTATTGTGTAGTATTGTCCTTTTCATTTCATGCCAGGTATACTTTTATTTCTTTCTTAATTTTTCTTTTGACCTATTCATCATTCAGGAGTGTTGTTTAATCTCCATGTGTTCATGTGGTGATTAGGGCTTCTTTGGATGTTGATTGTAAGCTTTATTGCATTGTAGTCTGATAGAATGCATGGAATTATTTCAATTTTTTTTGTATTTGTTGAGGTTAGTTTTGTGCCCCAGTATGTGGTTGATTTTGGAGAAGGTTCCATGGGTTGCTGAGTACAAAGTATGTCCTTTGGTGCTTGGGTGGAATACTCGGTAGATGTCTGTTAAGTCCATTTGATATGTGGTGTTGTTTAATTCAGATGTCTCTCTGTTAACTCTCTGCCCTGTTGACATATCTAATGGAGACAGTGGCGCATTGAAGCTGCCCACTTTAATGAGTTGGAGTTAATCTGGGTCTTAAAGTCCTGTATTATTGTTTTTATGAAGTTTGGTACATGAGAGTTTGGTGAATATATGTTCATGATTGTAATATCTTCTTGATTCATTGTCCCTTTGATTAGAATGAAGTGGCCCTCTTTTTCTTTCTGATTAGTTTTAGTTTAAAGTCTATTTTGTCAGATATTAGAATTGCTACACCTGCTTTTTTCTTAGTACCATTTGCTTGCTTTTTTCTATCCTTTCACTTTAAGATAGTGTCTGTCCTTGAAAGTGAAATGAGTTTCTTGCAGACAACAAAAAGATGGGTTTTGTTTCTTAATCCATTCATCTAGTCTGTGTGTTTTGACTGGGGAGCTCAGTCCATTAATATTTAAAGTTATTAATGAAAGATGAGTATTGAATCCTGTCATTTTTATTT